>NC_133450.1:145940918-146225918 GCF_048565385.1 Saimiri boliviensis
TTTAAAACCACTGTGTATTTTGCTCAAGTGAAATTTCCCATAGTAATAATTCTGTGACTGGTAGGTAGGATCCTGGCTAGTTGATACTATGCCACTTTAAATCCTATTAAACCAGTAATGTATCTAAAAATTTGAATTTCTCCTTGAGATCTATCACAACCCTAAAAGGTCCTTTTACCTTTCCTACCCGCTTCTGTTGCTAGTCTCCAAAGATACTCCCTGCCACCCCATATTGGACCATGCCTTCTGGAATTCATGCCCTTGTGCAGTTGCTTCTTATATTAAATCTGACCCGGTCCCATGGGAACAAATAGCAGGTGGCAGAAGTGATGCAGTGTGATTTCGAGCCAGATCAGAAGGACCCTTGCAGCTTCTGCCTTGCCCTTTTAAAACACTCACTCTGGGTGTGTGTGTGGGGAGGGGCAGGGGGGTGGCAGCCAACAGGTAAGAAGTCCAACTACTCACACTGTGAGGAAATCCAATTTAGCCAAGCAGAGAGAGAAAGAGAGAGAGAGACAGAGACAGAGACAGAGACAGAGAGAGACAGAGAGAGAAGACAGAGAGCATGCCTGGAGAGAGAGCACGCTTGGAGAGAGAGTTAGGAGAGGGAGATGCCTTATCAACCACTAGCTCTGCCAACTATTCCAAGTGAGAGGTCACCTGTGGTGAGCGAAGGAACTGTCCTGGATGCCCAGTCCAGTTAAAGTTCAGATAATTTCAGCCCCAGTTCCACCTGACTGTCACTGCATGCGAGACCCTAATCAATAACCTCCCTGCTGAGCTCAGTCAATCTGTAGAAACGCATGGGCTAACAGACCATTGCTGTTCCGGCATTATGTTTAGGTATGATTTATTACACAGCAGTAGATAACCAGAACATACATTGTCCTGTCTCCTATCTTTTTCCCTGTACTATTTTTTCTTGTGTCTTATTTCTACTACAGTTTGAATCTAGCTACTCTTCTGTGCTAGCCTGGGAATCTGAACACTAGTTAGAACATTGAGGCTAGGATTGTATGTCAAAGAGATTGGCAAGGAGAGTAGATGAAGGACGCTGCAACATAATTAGACATTTCTATTTAGGCTTAGGAAACAGCCATGAGGGAATAAATGCTGCTCTTCCTTGGAGCTTCTCAGCGGCTAGCATTGGAGGATACATCTGTCAGCAAGTTCCCAAGTTAGGTGTTCAAAGAGAAGTACCTCTATTACAATTTCCATCTCAATCATGTGTATTGTTTTAATTAAAGTTTCCTTTTCAAAATTCTCAAACAACAGATATATAATTGTATTTATAGTATGAAAGACTATTAGAATATTTTTCAAGATAAAAATAGTGTCTGAAATTGCTCACATTTTCAGAGGGAATAATGGTGCTGATGATCAGTGCTGTATTGTAGCTTCTGTTCCATTAACTTCTCCTTTCCAACTAGGCAAATAAATAAACTTTATGGTATTTGTTTTTCAGCTTTTATTGCCACCATTTATTCAAATGCAGAGTTGCCATTGTAAATCATACTTCAAGTCTGGGTAGGCGGTCACGTATTGCTTTGTTATAGTGATAAGATTTTTTTTTTTTTTTTTTTTGAGACAGAATCTTGCTTTGTTGCCCAGGCTGGAATGCAGTAGTGTTATCTTGGCTCACTGCAAACTCCACCTCCCAGGTTCAAGAGATTCTCCTGCCTCAGCCTCCCAAGTAGCTGGGATTACAGGCGATCACCACCATGCCGGGCTAATTTTTTGTATTTTTAGTAGAGGCGGAGTTTCACCATGTTGGCTAGGCTGATCTTGAACCCCTGAGCTCGTGATCCACCCACTTTGGCCTCTCAAATTGTTGGGATTACAGGCATAAACCACTGCAACCAGCCAAGATTTTTTTTAAAATACAACTTGTGCTGGTCCTTTTGTAAAGCAAGGATTTTCAAGAGTTTATAGATATAAAACTATTCTCAGCTCTTACTAAAGAAAAATCATCTTCCTGTTGTTCATTGTAGCGTTACCTTTCAGATGGAAACACAGATAAAATCCCAGACATTCCCAAAGAATAGGCTTCATAATGTTCAAGTAGATAGCTGGTATGGATTTTTTTTTCCTTTTTAAGACTCAGTCTCACTTTTGTCCATCAGGCTGGAGTGGAATGGGGTGATCTTGGCTTACTGCAACCTCTGTCTCTTGGGTTCATGTGATTCCCCTGCCTCAGCCTCCTAAGTAGCTGGGATTACAGGCACTTGCCACCATGCCTGGCTATTTTTTATATTTTTAGTACAGGCAGAGTTTCACCATGTTGGCCAGGCTGGCCTTGAACTCCTGACCTCAGGTGATCCAACCACCTTGGCCTCCCAAAGTGCTGGGATTACAGGCATGAGCCGCTGTGCCTGGCTCTAGGCTCTTATTATTTAGTGGGTGACCTTGAGTATGGGACCTAACTTTTATAGCCTCAAATTTCTCATGTAAAATGGGGATTAATAGAACCTGAAATAGTGTGGTTTTGATGATTACATGAGATACTGGACCTAAAATGCACACAGCTAATGCATTATAAATGTATATACATTTATATACATACATGAAAAGCAACTCATCACTTACTCAGGAGCTTTCTGGGGGAGACCGCTGTTGTATTTTCACTTAGTGATCACTACTTTGGAAGGGTTAAATGTATACCTTTTAAAATCTCAATTGGCAGACTCCTAAGATGACTTGAATCTATCCCGCTGTACCTGAAGAATCTGGAGTATTCTTCCTCATCTAGTTCTCCAGTTTTTCTCTCCTCAAATTCATCTATCATAAGCACAACTTTATGAACACCACTTCTCTGCTCAGAAATTTTCAGCGGCAACTTGGAGATGACCTCAGGCAAGCGCAAACCTCTTAGCTTCACATTCAAAAGGCCTTCTACAGTTGGGTGTACCCGTCTAGATTTATCACATTCCCTCTGCTCTCACCGAATGAGGTCAGTTGCATGTTCTTCCCAATACATAGCTGCATTTTCTTCCCCTGACTTCCGTTCCATTGCTCACTCTGTCTGAAATGTGTATCCTCTTCTATTTTTACCTCCCCAAACTCTACCCATTCATCAAATAAGACCTCATTCAACAATCGCTTCCTCCGCAAAGCCTTCTGTTACCTCTCCTTGTGGAATCATCTTTTTCCTCTAAGTGTCTAGAACATGTTGTTTACACTTCAGTTAGGCAACAATCACAACCTGCACTTCTTATTAATATGCAAGCTTTATGAAAGCAGGGATTTTTTTAAATGAGATAATTCAGTCCCTGTAGAGCAGGCGTCCCCAAACTAAGGCCCACGGGCCGCATGCGGCTCCCTGAGGCCATTTATCCAGCCCCCCGCCACACTTCAGGAAGGGGCGCCTCTTTCATTGGTGGTCAGTGAGAGGAGCACAGCATGTGGCGGCCCTCCAACGGTCTGAGGGACAGTGAACTGGCCCCCTGTATAAAAAGTTTGGGCTCGCCTGCCGTAGAGACTGCCAAAAATTGCCAAAGCTGACTGTATTTCAAGTTGTCATGGCGGGGTATTGGGAAGTTTTCAATTAGCAACAGTCATGCCTCGGATAAACCTCATTGGCTGCAATACTGCCACTGCACAAAGCTAGCAGGGATCATTTTTTATCCACTGTTTGTTTGCCGCAGTAGTTAGTACAGTTAAATCAGTGCTTCCCAAACTATTTTTGAAAAAGAACCAGCTTTTTTTAAAAAAAGCAATCTGTTGCAGATGAGAATGTTTGTAAAACACAATAAAAGGCCGGGCTCAGTGGCTCACACCTGTAATCCCGGCACTTTGGGAGGCTGAGGCAGGCAGATCATGAGGTCAGGAGATCGAGACCATCCTGGCCAACATGGTGAAACCACATCTCTACCAAAATACAAAAAAAAAAAAAAAAAAAAAAAAAAGATAGCTGGGTGTAGTGGTGCACACCTGTAGTCCCAGCTACTCGGTAGGCTTAGGCAGGAGAACTGCCTGAACCTGGGAGGTGGAGGTTGCAGTGAGCCAAGATCATACCACTGCACTCCAGCCTGGGTGACAGAGCAAGTCTCTGTTTCAAAAATAAATAAATAAATAAATAAAAATGAATGATTAGAAAAATGAAATAAAAATACAGGCTAAAATACAAGCCCAAATGTCTCTTTTTCTTTTCTTTTTTTTTTTCTTTTTCTTTTTCTTTTTTGAGATGGAATTTTGCTCTTGTTGCCCATGCTGGAATGCAATGGCATGATGTTGGCTCACTGCAACCTCCGCCTCCCAGGTTCAAGCGATTTTTCTTTCTCAGTCTCCCCAGTAGCTAGGATTACAGGTGTGCACCACTACACCCAGCTGATTTTTGAATTTTTAGTAGAGATGGGTTTCTCCATGTTGGCCAGGCTAGTCTTGAACTCCTGACCTCAGGTGATCTGCCCGCCTCCACCTCCCAAAGTGCTGGGATTATAGGCATGAACCACTGCATTTGGGCTTCAAATCTCTCTTTATGATAGTCAGTAGACATACATTTATTCTCTCAAAGTCCTGCAAACATTTCTAAACACTTAGTTCCTGTACTCTTCTCATTTCCCACTGGTAAAAACAGCTCATGGATGAGCACAGGTTGATGGGCCACATATTGAGTAACCTGACATTACTTGGTGCTATATAAACATGTTGGTTAAATAAGTAAACCCATGGACCAGAGAAATGTTTTATAACAGTTTTTTTTTTCAATTATTGTTTGTTTCAGCATCCATTTTTTTAAAGAATATAGGACCATCAACTATTAATACACTATCATGAAATTTGCTCACATTGGTCTGCTGATTTGTGAATCTTATTTGGATTCATTTAAACAAACTGAAAAATCCAAATATGATCTTCTTTTTGCAAGTAAAAAGCCTGAGTGGGGCCGGGTAGGGTAGCTCATGCCTATAATCCCAGCACTTTGGGGGGCCAGGGTGGACAGATCACTTGAGCTCAGGAGTTCGACATTACCCTGGCCAACATGAAACCCCATCTGTACTAAAAATACAAAAGTTATCTGGGTGTGGTGGCACACACCTGTAGCCCCAGCTACTCAGGAGGCTGAGGTAGGAATATTACCTGAGCCCAGCAGGCAGAGGTTGCAGTGAGTCGAGATCACACCCTTGCATTCCAGTCTAGATGACACAGTGAGTCCTATCTCAGAAACCAAAACAAAAAATACCCCTGCAAGCTTGATGGGAAACTTGCTACATGCCAGAAGTTCAGAGAGTTTCCCTGCTGAAGAAAAAAATGAAAACTCACTACTAGGCTTATTGTTCCTCCTTAAACAATATTATCTTTAAAAGATTTCAAAATAGAAGAGATACGTATCATACAATTTACATGTTTAGTCAGAAATTACACTGAAAGTTTGTTAAATCACATCTAGGAAATTTAAGTGAACTCAAGTAAGTAAATTAACTGCTGAGTTAATTAAGTTGTTAATTAGTTAATTAACTGTTATGGTTTTAAGTGATGCCATTAACAAACTGACACAAATTTCAGTTTTACTTTCCTATATTTAGAAGGCCTTCATGGAACTGTAAAAGCTGGAGGGCCTAATTCTTTTCACAGAGTTTCGAACCAAATGCTAATATATTTATAATAAGATTTTTATTATTTAGGGTTGAAGGCATTTTAAAGCAATTTGTCTAATTGCCTTTTTTTTTTCTTTTTAAATTAGAGGGAACTCTTCATTTACTTTAAAAAATATAAAATACAATATGTAAGTGAAATAAACATGCATATATTCCTAATGAATAGCCAGGTTGATATATGTCACTACTTTTTTTGGGTATTGTTTTTAGCCGTGAAGGTTTTGGAAAGGCAGACTGCAGTTATTTGCTATGGGACAAAGCATCTTAAAACCTGATGGCTGAAATAACAGCAGTTGTTTATTTGATCTGTGGATCTGCAAGTCAGGCAGGCTGGGTGGAGACAGCTCATGTGTCCTGATACTGACTGGGTGATCCACTTCTAAGATGGTTCCCCACATGGCTTTTGGCCTGGAGCTCAGCCAGGGCTGTCTCCTGGGGTCTCGTTTCCTCTCCTCCTGGCTCTTTCTGTGGGCTGCTTGGGCTTCATCATAGCATAGCAGCAGGCTTCTAAGAGTGAGTTCTTAGGAGGTCTGGACAGAGGCTGACAGGCTTTTTAGGACCTAGCCTCCTAAATCACAGAACGTCACTACTGCAATGTTATATTGGTGAGGCAAGTCACCAAAACCTGCCGAGATTCCAGGGGAAGGAAATGACTCCACTTCCCGGTGGGAGAAGTAACAAAGATCTAAAGAAGCAATTCAGTGTGGTAAGTTGAGGAAGACTTGTAAACTCACATAGTACGTTCTGATACTGAAAAGGACAGAGGTGTTTTCTTTCTTTCTTTGTTCTGAGACGCAGTTTTGCTCTTGTTGTCGAGACTAGAGTGCAATGACGCAATCTCAGCTTACTGCACTCTCTGCCTTCCGGGTTCAAACAATTCTCCTGCCTCAGCTTCCTGAGTAGCTGGGGTCACACGCACCTGACACCATGCCCAGCTAAGTTTTTGTATTTTTAGTAGTGATGGGTTTTCACCATACTGGCCAGGCTGGTCTCGAACTCCTGACCTCAAGTGGTCTGCCCGCCTCGGGCTCCCAAAGTTCTGGGATTACAAGTGTGAGCCACTGCGCCTGACCAAGAGGGAGATTTATAATGTTTTCTTACTTAAGGCTGCCCCCCAATGAGCTGAACGTTAGCTTAATCCCACCAGCAGATAACGTAGTAGGAGACAAACTGGATTTGGACGGAAGATCTGGTTTTACACTGAGGTTCTATTGTACTATTTGAGAGGCTTTTGAGAAAGCTGTTTGACCTTTCTAAGATTCTGTTTTCTCATGTTTAAAATGATAATAACACCTAACCTATTTCTGTACATCCCAGAGTCTTTGAGTTCAAATAAATTACTGTATGGAAAAGTGTATTTTAGATAAAAAAAAAATTAATTACATATGTATGACTAGGTTATCTTACCACTGGAATATACCCATTATGCTCTCTTCCTCATAGCTGCCTGCTGTTACATTTATATTGCATCTTTGTTTGTTTGTGTACATAAATAACCCCAAATTCATAAGCTACTGTTTTCACTTAGAACTCTGACCTCAGACAATTTGCTTATACATTGGGAGGATGGAACCAGGAATTTAGGAGAGAGGGCATTTCCCCACTGCTGGAAGTTTAGACTTTGAGAGGAGGTGGATTTGGGGGAATATAGGTACGCGACCTGTGTTGAGATGGTACCTGTGAAAGACAGGTGATTGGGGGCCCCTGAATGTCTGCATCTCTCACGATTGAAATCTGAGAGCCTGAGCCGTGGTGCTAAAGGGTGTCAGAGGTTAAGTGTCATTGTTGGTAGTAGTCATGGCTGTGGTCCAGCAATTGAAGCCAAAATGATCTCGCCTGGTCCTAGGGAGGTCTTGTCATTCGTGAGCAATGCCAGGCAATAGAGCAGCTGAAAGAAGCATTAGAAATGATGGGAACAGAGGAAGGAATTTATTACATCTAGCTTAACGAATTACAGTTGGAGATGCTTGGTGAATAGAACTTTGAGGCCCAAAAAGTAAAAGTAAGGCAATCCAATGCCTCCCATGAAGGTAAAAAACGGTGGAGTGTCCAGGACAGCCACTGGGAAGGAAGGGGCCTTGGGGGCTGGGGCTTGTTCAAGTGCAACTTAGTAGAAGTAAGGAAAGTATGAACTTTCTTCCATAATCTCTCTAGGCTTTCCTTTCACCCATTAATGAGCGTCATCTCATCTGACTTCCTATGGGTGAAATCTTTGAGGGCATTTCCATTTTCTAACAAAATCAGGGCTTGTTAAGTGTTTGGTGAATTGTGTTTCCAAATGAGTCTAAGATACACTGTTGCAACTGTTGTGTTGGACACTGAAGAGAGAATTTATTGCACCCTTGTAAAAAGCACTGGCTTCCTTGAAGATTGTTAAAAAGAAAGCTAATGGTTACACATAATATAGGAGCCATAGGCCAGGCATGGTGGCTCACGCCTGTAATCCCAGCACTTTGGGAGGCTGAGGCAGGCGGATCACGAGGTCAGGAGTTTGAGACCAGCCTTAGCCAACAGGGTGAAACCCCATCTCTACCAAAAATACAAAAAAAAAAAAAAATTTAGCCAGGTGTGGTGGCAGGTGCTTGTAATTCCAGCTACTTGGAGGCTGAGGCAGGAGAATTGCTTGAACCAGGAAGGTAGAAGTTGCAGTGAGCTAAGATGGCCCCATTGCACTCCAGCCTGCCCAACAGACCAAGACTGTCTCTCTCTCTCTCTCTCTCACACACACACACACACATACACACACACACACACACACACACACACAAAGAAGAAAAGAAAAAGAAAGAAACTGGAGGCAAGCCAGCCTGAGCAGTCAGTCGGATTCATTTTGCCCCCTGCCTACTGCGTCTTGTGCTCTCGGGTGCAACCGATTGGCAAAAATTGATAATATGATCTTGACTGGTATTTCTAAAAGCTCACAACTACAGAGTTGAGTGTGCACATTATGTACTTTGTAGAAGTGGAATTCTGCTCATGGTAGCAACACCCATGTTAGCTTGAGCTGGCATCTGATGCTAATGTACTGGGTAGTGTGTGGCTTGAAATGGAGATAGGGAGTGAATAAAACAAATGTTCCACGTGCGTCTAAAACAGTTGCAACAACTGAACAGCACTTTTCCAAAGCAAAAGATCTTTGCAATATACATAAATTCCCAGTTGTCTGGACCAGTCAGAAAATAAGGCTATGATTTTTTTTTTTTTTTTTTTTTTTTGGACAGGGGTTCCCTCTGTCACCCAGGCTGGAGTACAGTGATCATGGCTCACTGCAGTCTTGACTTCCCAGGCTCAGGTGATTCTCCTGCCTCAGACTCCTTAGTAGCTGGGACCACAGACATGCACCACCATGTCCAGCTAATTTTTGTATTTTTTGTAGAGACAGAATTTTGTCATGTTACCCAGACCAGTCTTGAATTCCTAGGCTCAAGCAATCCTCCTGCCTCCCCCTCCCAAAGTACCAGGATTATAGACGTGAGCCACTGTGCCTGGCCAGATTACATTTTACAGGAAACACTGTTGATCGTCTACTCTACTGAATATCCAGTCTTTCCCTCTTTCTCGGTAATAAGAACTCAAGATCATTGAATCTGGTGCTTAGCTATAAAATGGTGTTTTTAGATATTTTTACAGATAAGAGCACCAATTATAAAGTATGCAGAGGTCACCAGGTGGGGCTTTCCAATAAAGCATTTCTTTTCTTTCTTTTTATTTTCTTTTTTGAGCCGCTCTGTGGCCCAGGCTGGAGAGCAATAGCAAGATCTTGGCTTATTGCAACCTCTGCCTCCCAGGTTCAAGCAATCACCTGCTTCAGCCTCCTGAGTAGCTGGAACTACAGGCACGTGCCACCATGGCCAGCTAATTTTTTTTTTTTTTTTGTATTTTTAATAAAGACTGAGTTTCACCGTGTCAGCCAGGATGGTCTTGGTCTCCTGACTTCGTGATCCACCTGTGCTGGCCTCCCAAAGTGCTGGAATTACAGGCGAGAGTCACCGTACCTGGCCTCCTATAAAGTTTTTCTAAGGGGCCTGAATTGACTGGGGAGCACAGGGTTTGTACCCTTCCCTTATTTATTTTCATCCTGCATTGAATGCTAAGGTAATAGTTGGCGTTGCAGCGGCCATCTTGTGACTTTGAAGCAAGCTTGAGGATGGAAGTCATCAAGTAAGGTTATAGCACAGAAAGAACCTGCATCCCAGATGAACCTGGCATTGCTATTCTATCCCCAGACTGCCTATCTCTGTGAGGAAGAAAAAAAAAACAAGCAAAAAACCCCCAAATATCTCTCTTGTCTTAACACTGTCATTTTTGGTTTCTGTTACTAGTTGCCGAGATCAATTTTTTCTTCAGGATATTACATGTAACAAAGTTATCTCAACACTATGGAGATCACAAACTTACTTTAATTTGCCTATATTTTAACTTCTTGTTTCAGATTTGATGAAAGCTAAATTACAGGAATTTTTATGGGAGAGTATATGTTTAAAATGATATCAAAAACTCCCTGAAAAAAGGTGAAGACACCGAAAAGAATTCTCTGAACATATTTTAATCTTTTGTTTCTCTTCCTTTTATAATTCCAAGTCATATCAGGATCTTTTATTTTGTTTTGTTTTTGAGACAGGGTCCTACTCTGTCACCCAGGCTGGAGTTCAGTAACTCAATCATGGATCACTGCAGCCTCACCCTCACTGGGCTCAGGTGATCCTCCCACCTCAGCCTCCTGAGTAGGTGGGACTACAGGCACACACCACCATGCCTGGACCACTGTGCCTGACGAGGTTTTGTATTTGTTATAGAGATGGGGTTTTGCTGTGTTGCCCAAGCTGGTCTCAAACTCCTGGACTCAAGTAATCTGCCTACTTTACCCTCCCAATGTTCTGAGATTATAGGTGTAAAGCTTCGGTGCCCAGCCTACTCCAGAAACTTTAATGCCTTATAGACATATTAGGAACATTGTACACGGAAATTTTGGCTAATGGAGAGTCTCATTTAATTGAGTGTCACCAGAGAGGGCTCTGTGTAGTATAACCAAACTCCTAACTGGCCATCACTTATCAGGCTCTTGAGAGTAACTAATGCTCTCCAATTCTCTGTAAAACTCTTTGCAGCTGGTTGAGTAACATATATCCAGTAATTATTTGTGTTTCTGTCTAAGCATCTCTGTACAAATTATACTTGTTACTGTAATTATATAATTTGATGAAATGTGTGGTTTGGTAACTTTATGAGAGGGAAAGAAAAGGATTATTTCTATGAAAACTAAGTTGAATGTTTGGAAAATTACATATAAATTTCCCATAAATTTTCCTTTTGGATTAGGTGTGGGGAAGCCAAAGGTAACTGGGAATCTGTTAAGATACTGCTAGCAGATTGCTTTGGAAGGATCTTTAGACAGCGTATTTTGGCCGGGCATGGTGGCTCACACCTGTAAGCCAGCACTTTGGAGGCCAACGTGAGAGGATCACTGTAGCCCAGGAGTTCAAGACCAGCCTGGGCCACTTTGGGAGACCCTGTCTCTACAAAAAATAAAAATGAGCCAGACATAGTGGCATATACCCATAGTCGTAGCTACTCAGGAAGCCGAGGTGCGAGTGTCACTTGAGCCCAGTAGGTCTAGCTATAGTGGGCCACGATCACATCACTGCACTCCAGCCTGGGTGACAGAGTAAGATCTTGTCTCAAGAAAAAAAAAAGGGGGGGGGTGCATTTTGAGTGCGGTGTGAAAAAAATCCATGGGAAGCTCCAAAAGAATGGACCCAGAAGCAAAGGGGGACTTAGCCCTTCTTCTAAAATTGGTTAATTTATAAGTATTTAAGTATTTTAGTTGAAAACGAAATGTTTAAGGTGTATGTACTTGTTACTAATACTTCATTCTATCAGGCAATTTTAGTTCGCCATTCCGTTAGGATGGATAAGAGTGCTTTTGCTGTGTATACAGAATTCACACGTAGCACAGGTGTGTCAAATAAAGGAATGAAAAGCCAAGGGGATTAAGCAGTGATTTAACGGACCAGGTAGCATTCCTACTACTGTGCAAGACTATGCCACCAGCGGAGGGGGCGGGGGACGGAAGGGCTGGGGGGAGGCAGGGGGGCAGGTGTTACTAATCTATCACAGTCCTCAGCTAGCTTCTCTTTAATATTGAAACACCAAGCAGCCACTACCAATCAGTTGGCCCATGAAAGGAATCTCTTTGCCAACCATGGTTGAGAGTAGGAGAGTGATGTAGGTGGAAGTTATGGATTGGCACGTTGCTTGAGACCAGACAGTTTGGAATTGTGTCAGGAAGATACACAGGAGACCTTCCCAGGACATCTACCATCACGTGGATTGCTAGGATCCATCCAGCCAAGCGTCTTCTGTAGGCGTGGTCCCTACCTCATCACTCCATTGGTGCTTCCTTCATGGGAACTATACTCTAGTGGAGAGGATGCACTTGTCAGAGAAGGGAAAAGTTGAATCAGGGTATTCCCCAGAATCACTGTGGCTGAGTCACCCCTCTCAACAGAAGAATGTTATGGTTGGGCCCTGGTGGCAGTGTCCAGTTTGACCCTGGTGTCAGCACTTCCTAGCTATGACTCTGGCAAGCTACTTAACCTCTCCAAGTTCCCATGTTGACGATAGTGGGTTTCTAAGGACTGTATGTAATAATGCGTGGAAGGCATGAAGGACTGGTTCTCAGCACCTTCAAATCCTCCACAGTAGGGTTTCATGAACATGAATCTATGAACTCCTCTTTAGAATGCTATGCACGTGGTTTTTTTTTTTTTTTTGGTCCAGGATCTATGACTTTCATCAGATTCTTAAAGGAGCCTGAGACTAAAAGAAACGCAAAAGCAGAGCAAAACAAAGCAAGAAAAAACGGAACACTTTCTTGTTTAGAGCAGTGCTTCTCAAACTTTAGTGAACCACCTGCTGATCTGGTTAAAATGCCAGTCCTAAGGCAGCAGGTCTAGGGAGGATCAGGCTCTGTGTTCTTAAGAAGCTCCCGGTTGGTGCTGTGACTGCTGATCCATGGATCCCACTTTGAGCAGTGAGGGTTTAAAGCATCTTACTTATTTGTGCTATTTGGGCTATTATTTTTTTTAACAAAATACCACACACGGGGTAGCTCATAAACAACAGATATTCATTTCTCCCAGTTCTGGAGGCAGAGAAGTCCAAGATCAAGACACTGGCAGCTTCAGCGTCTGGTGACGACCTGCTTTCTGGCCCCTAGACAGCACCGCCTCTGTCTATCCTCACACGGTGGAGGGGGCTGGAGGGCTCTCTGGGGCCTCTTTTATAAAAGCACTAATACAGTTAATGGGGGCTCCACCCCTATAATCTAACCATCCGCCCCAGGAACCACCTCCTGCTGCCATCACTTTGACAGATAAAATTTTAACATATGAATTTTGGGAGGACAGGAACGTTCAGGTCGTAGCAACGTCCACATCTTGATTTTCTTCATAGTGTGGGGAGGCACTGTAACATGGTGATAAAAGCATGAGCTCTCAGGACAGACAGCCTACGGTTGCTTCCTGGCTTTGTCCCTTCTATAATATTGATGAAGCTACTGAACTTCTATCTCAGTTTCCTCATCTGTACAATAGGGGTGAGAACAGTATCTCACAAAGGAATTTTATCTCACAAAAAGTCATCTCTACAAAAAATACAAAAATTAGGTAGATGTGGCATGTACCTGTAGTCTCAGCTACTCAATAGGCTGAGGTAGGAAGATCGCTTGAATCTGGGCTATCGAGGCTGCAATGAGCTATGATCATGCCACTGTACTCCAGCCTGGGCTAGAGTGAGACCCTATCTCTCTCTTTCTCTCTTTCTTTCCTTCCTTCCTTCCCTCTCTCTTTCTTTTTAGATGGATTCTCACTCTGTCACCCAGGTTGGAGTACAGTGACATGATCTCAGCTCACTGCAACCTCTGCCTCCCAGGTTCAAGCAGTTCTCTGCCTCAACCTTCAAGTAGCTGGGATTACAGGTGCCTGCCACCACGCCCAGCTACGTTTTGTATTTTTAGTAGAGATGGGGTTCCATCATCTTGGCCAGGCTGGGCTTGAACTCCTGACCTCGTGATTTACGTGCTTCAGCCTCCCAAAGTGCTGGAATTACAGGCATGAGCCACCATGCCTGGCCTGAGATTTTATTTCAAAAAGAAAGAATAATAATATAAAATCAAATATGTAGTTCAATGGATTTTGCCAAATGTTTGTGGCTATGCCATCAACATCACAATCAAGATCTAGAACATTTCCATTAGCCTAAAAGGTTTCCCTGGGCCCACTGGAAGTTCCTCCTGCCCCAGGCAACCAGAGATATGATTTCTATCAGCACAGGGTAGTTCTGCCTGTTGTAGACCTTCATGTGGAAGAAATAAATAGAACTTTACATATGTACTATTTTATGTCTGGCTTGTTTTGCTCAGCACAGTGTTTGTGAGATTCATTATTTTTGTTATGTGTATCGCCAGCAACAGTAGCAGAATCTTAAAAAATAATCTTTCAGTCAAAATGTCAACCATTTATTTGTACGTTATAAATTAATAATATATGCACTTTGAAACATGTTTGTTTTTGGAAAAGCCGCTCATAGGTTAGGAGTACTACCAAGTGCTAAAATATTTGAGTAGCTGTGAGTAATTGTGAGGGCTGTGGATCGGTGGGAAGGCTGGTTGCAGTGCTGGCCCTGCCACTGACTGTGAGTCTGAGCAAGGCCCCTCACCAGCTGAGGCTCAGTTTCCCCAAGTGGACCAGTCTTTGCTGTCTCCGGATGCCCGTCGTCGGTCTGGCACACATGCTGTTTTGGGGATGGCCACTGAGCAGCAGGAGTCAGCAGATGAGCTGCAGAGCTCGGCCAGTGCCTTCAAGGGACGCAGGCACCACCTCGTTCCAGAGATCAGCACGTCCCCCACTGGACTGAATTTTAAAGAGACTTATGACTTCAGATATGTTTTGTAAAGAGATTTCTCTTATCAGGTGAACTTGGAGATTCTTCTTTTTATTTTGTAATCTAAGGAAGATCTTACAGCCAACAAAAGGGGAGCATAAACAAATAGATCTCTGATCTCAGAAGCAGATACAATAGAATCACATTCAAACTTTATTTACATTAACCTTTAAAATAAATTAACTTTTCATGGTTATTACCCTAGAGAAAAATTGCACAAAAATGCCAAAAGAGGCTTCTTTGGAGTATACAAGAGGGTGTGTGTAGGTCGTATATAAATCCTATGCCATTTTATATAAGGGTCTTGAACCTCAGGGATTTTGGTATCCAGGAAGGGTTCTCACATCACTTTCCCTAAAATACCAAGGGATGACTGTATAGAATTGTCAAAAATAAATTATTTTATAATATGCCGTAATCTACAAACAGCATTGAGTTTTTAAAGGCAGTAACTTGATTCGTATCTGAGGCCCTTTCTGTAAACTTAAAGGGACATTTCATCTGTGAAATTCCCCTTTTTACCATCCCTACACTTTTAGCTCACAGAATTATTTCTGTTCTCTGTTTCCTTTGCTTCTATAACCATAATTGAGATTGCATGAAATATTTGTGGTCTTACATTTGCTCCCCAATTCTTCTCTTTATAATATTGAACAACCCAAAACCAGAGAGGGGAATTAAGGTGCATGTGGCTTGCTGAGAAACATCCTGTGGACATTTAGGATAGCTTCAGAGTACCAACCCTACCTCTCCTGTAAGAAAACATTGTTTTGGAACCACCACTTTGGTGAAAAGTTTTGTGATTTTTCTAACTAACTCAGCCATATGACACATACAAATAGGGAGGGTAAATATATTATAAATGGTATTTTCCAGGCAAAATTAGAAGAGTACTAAAAAGGCAAATTGTAAAAACGAAGCTTTTGCTGAGACTGACGGAAGGAGCAGTAGGAAGGCGGTGAGGGTAGTGAGATGAGAATAGGGCATGGTAGCTCACACCTGTCAATCCTAGCACTTGGGGCGGATGAGGTAGGCAGATTACTTGAGCTCAGGAGTTTGAGACCAGCCTGGCCAACATGATGAAACCCCATCTCTATTAAAAATACATTAAATTAGCTCTGGGCATGGTGACTTGTGCGTGTAGTCCCAGCAGGAGGGAGGCTGAGGCAGGAGGGAGGTTGAGGCAGGAGAATCGCCTGAACCCAGGAGGCGGAGGTTGCAGTGAGCTGAGATTGTGCCACTGCATTCCAACCTAGGTAACAGAGCAAGACTCCATCTCAAAACAAAACAAAACAAACAAAAAAGAAAACAAAATAAAGGGTGGAAATTAAGGAACGCCTGTCTAAGTAGAGACAACCTGTAGCTCCATCTTTTACTTAAAAAAAAAAAAAAAAACTCATTTGCCAGGCACGGTGGCTCATGCCTGTAATCCCAGCACTTTGGGAGGCTGAGGCAGGCAGATTACCTGAGGTCAGGAGTTGGAGACCAGCCTGACCAATATGAGGAAACCTCATCTCTACTAAAAATACAAAAATTAGCTGGACGTGGTGGCATGTGCCCGTAATCCCAGGTACTTGGGAGGCTGAGACAGGAGAATTGCTTGAACCCAGGAGGCAGAGGTTGCCGTGTGCTGAGATCGCACCATTGCACCCCAGCCTGGGCAACAAAAGCAAAACTCCATCTCAAAAAAACAAACAAACAAAAAAACCCCCAAAAAACCTCACTTTTTTATGTCAAAAATGAATTGACAAATCTTTATAGAAAAGATGGATGAGTCATTTTAGCTACATCTTGTCACAGAGGAAGAAAGAAAGCATCCTGAGTATTTTTATTAAGACAGCATAACACTGATGATAAAAACCTGAACAAAAAAGCACAAGGAGAAAAATCTACAGAATAACCTTACTTTAAATTCTTGATGCAAAAATCCTATGTCAAATACCAGCAAGTAGATTCTAACAGCACATTGGAAGAAAGTAAACCATGACCAAAGAAGCTTATTCTAAATATTCAGTGTGGTTCACAAGTAAGAAGCCTATACAAATAATTAATCACATTAAAATGCACAGAAGGGTCTGATGTACAGGCTGGGCTTTTTTTCTTTTTCTTTTTCTTTTTTTTTTTTGACAGAGTCTCACTCTGTCGCCAAGATTGGAGTGTGGTGGCACAATCTTGGCTCACCACAGCCTCCGTTTCTTGGGTTCAAGCCATTCTCCTGCCTCAGCCTCCTAAGTAGCTGGGATTACAACGCTGCCCCCTCTACCGTGCCCAGCTAATTTTTTGCATTTTTAGTAGAGATGGGCTCTTGAGCTCAGGCAATTCACCCCTTTTGGCCTCCCAAAGTGCTAGGATTGCAGGCGTGAGCCACCGAGCCCACAGGTTGGGCTATTTTGAGGCTTTTCTAGGGCTTGGTACTCTTTTTAGATACTAGATCAAATTAAAAAGTAAAAGGAGAAAGAAAAAAGATTTCATCTTATCTATAGATGCTGACAAGGTATTTGATAAAGTTCAACATTCATTCCTGAATAAAAAGAGGCAGAAAATTCTTGATTATTGTAAACAATGTATATCAAACCAAGTTAGAAGAATGTCTATTATGGTAAATTTAAGAGAAGGAAGTCCACTATTACCGTTATTATTTTAACATATTTTGTAAGCATTTTTCATAACTTAAGCCAATAGAATTAGATCCAAAAACAAAATAGGTGATATAAATATTAGAAACAAGAAGGCCATTCCTGAATAAAAAGAGGCAGAAAATTCTTGATTATTGTAAACAATGTATATCAAACCAAGTTAGAAGAATGTCTATTATGGTAAATTTAAGAGAAGGAAGTCCACTATTACCGTTATTATTTTAACATATTTTGTAAGCATTTTTCATAACTTAAGCTAATAGAATTAGATCCAAAAACAAAATAGGTGATATAAATATTAGAAACAAGAAGGCAGAATTATAATATTTATATATCTAAATATTCTAAGAGAATTATTTTTAAAAACTCTAGTACAAACGATAAGAACATACAGTAAATTGTTTACAAAAGTATACAAAATCATTCTTTTTCTGCATATAATTTGGCACAAATAATAACAAAAATACAATGCAAGAAATGCTAAGTACATAACAATATGCTACGATTATGTAGGACTTATAGGAAAAAAAAGTATATCTTGGATTTGGCAGTAGATTCTTAACTGTGATACCAAAAGCACAATAAAATAAACAATAGGGCTGGGCAGTGGTGGCTCACGCCTGTGATCCCAGCAATTCACTGACTGTGCTTTACAGTGAAAAACAGAAGTGAGCAAAGCAAAGCCAAAAAGAAGAAATGTGTGGGTCCTGGAGGGGGATTAAAAGACACCCTGACAGATGATCCTGCAGGTTACGGTGGTGATGATGAAGCAGCATCATTGTCTGGGGTAAACACCTGAGATTCATCGTCTTGCAGCCATGGAAACCAGGATGCGGCCACACAAAGAGTGAGGTTCAGAGAGGAAGTTTAATAGGTGAAAGAAAGAGAAGAGCTTTCTGCAGAGACAGGCCTCCTAGAGAAATGGGTTGCTGCTTCCATGGTGAAGTGCAGGAGGTTGAATAGATGAGCTTGGGGTGGTTGCGTTTGATTTACATAGGACGCAAAGGATCAGTCGGACCAGGTGTGCCATTTGCATAGCATGTGAAAATCTGGCCATCCCCGCTCTCATCTTTTATTATGCAGATGGATTGTCTACCTGGCTCGCACCATGTTGTATGTTCCTTTACTGTGCACATGGTGACAAGGAGAAGGGACGATGGAGTCTCCGTGTTGAGCATACGTGGCCCGCAGGCCGCTGCCGGCATTCACCCACGCAAGATTCCAGCTTGCTTGTCTCTGTCTGCAGCTCAATTTTTCAGGCTGCTCTTTGTTAGAAAATAAATGATTTGGGGGCTGCCTTTTTTGGGGGCTGCCAAGGAATCTTTTGCCTTCACTATCTGCCTAGGTAACTTCTTTCTATCTCCTGTATCAATGATGGAGGATATGCACAAACTATGAAGACATCAGGTGACATTGCATCTTTTCCTGGTGTCTTCTTTAAGTTGTACACAATCCTTTCAAATCACAGGACAAATTCCTTTCCTTTGAGTTCTGCCAGATGCTACAATCAGAAGTGCAGTATCTTTTGTGTTGGTTATTTAACCCCTTGACACCTAGGTGTGAATGTACACATGAGGGAATTCGGATTTTGCTGCCAAGGGGTTAAAATCTGGAACCTCAGTTGCTACTTAATTGTAGTTCAAACCATGACAAACCTAATAATGTCATTGTTGTTATTTGATTTTATAGCAGCAGTCACTAAATTGGAAACCAAAGATTGCAACATGACCAAAAAAATTACATGGCACTTACCGGCACCATTCGATAATACAGCGTTAACCATACCTCCTTGAACTGCTTCGTAACTTTTCAAGAAAAGCAGTTTGCAGCAAGGGCATATAGTGTGCACCTAGTATCAAAATGGAACGTAAGGGGTATGGTGGCTCACGTCTGTAATCCCACCACGGTGGGAGGCTGAGGCGGGTGGATCACTTGAGGTCAGGAGGTCAAGACAGCCTGGTCAACATGAGGAGAACCCATCTTACCAAAAAGACAAAAATTAGCTGGGCATAGTGGTGTGCCTGTAATCCCAGCTACTAGGGAGGCTGAGGCAGGAAAATGGCTTGAACCTAGGAGGCAGAGGCTGCAGTGAGCCAAGATGGTACCACTGAACTCCAGCCTTTAAAAAAAATTAAATTTAATGACCAGAACCCTCCAACTTTGAAGCCGAAGAAGGTAAACCTCTTCCATTATTGCACTATATGTTGTGGAATCTCTTGAGTACAAAGACTGTCCAGTTACTTATCAGACTATTTCTACAGATGGAGTGCTTCCAGTGGAGGGTCGGGGGAACTCTTCACCTGTTTTTATTGGCCTAAGTGTCTGAGAAAGAAATCTTTGTTCTCCTGGGGTGCAATGGAACAACTTTACCAGAGTTCTGGCATTTCCTTTCCTTCATAAAACGTGCTCAGTAAATTGCACCAGTGAACTACAGTTTGGTAAATTGTTATGTTAACACTTATGATACCTGTAGTGTTTTATAAAGCAACTAATTTAATAAAATCACTATCGTGAGGACTTAAAGATATAGAATAATTTTATCACCCCCCTCCACCAAAAGAATTCTCTATGTTACTGCTTTGTAATTAAACATTCCCCCATCCCACCCCTGGCAACCACTGACCCTCTCTCTGATCCTACAGTTTTGTCTTTTCCAGAATGTCATATAAATGGAATCGTACAGTATGTAACTTTTAAGGTAAAATTCACGCAAGATAAAATTAACATAAGATAAAATTTTAAAGTGGGACTTTACTTTTTAAAGTAATTAGCCTGGGCAACATGGCAAAATTCTGTATCTACAAAAAATTAGCCAGGTGTGGTGGTGCACACCTGATGTCCCAGCTACTTGGGAGGCTGAGGCAGGAAGATCACCTGAGTCCAGGAGTCTGAGGCTGCAGTAAGCCCTGGTTGTACCACTGCACTCCAACCTGGGCAATACAGTAAGAGCCTGTCTCAAAAAAAATGTGAACATAAATAAAAATAAAAATAAAGTGAACAATTCAGTGCCATTTAGTACATTGACAATATTGTGCGATATCACCTCTATCTAGTTCTGAAACATTTTCATCACCCCAAAAGAAAAGCCCATACCTATTAAGCAGTTGCTTCTAGTTTCCCTTTTCCCCAGCCTCTGACAACCTGCTTTCTGTCTCTATGCATTTATTGGTTCTGTATATTTCATATAAATAGGGTCATACAAGATGTGACCTTTTATGCCTAGCTGCTTTCACTTAGAATAATATTTTTGAGGTTGATCCATGTGATAGCATGTATCAGCATTTTATGCCTTTTCATGACTGAATAGTATTTCACTGTATGGGTGCATCACATTTTGTTTATTTATTCATCAGTTAATGAGTATTTGGGCTGTTTCCACTTTTTGGCTATTGTGAATAGTGCTGGTATAAACATTCATGCACCAAGTATTTGTTAGAATAACTGTTTTCAATTATTTCGCGTGTATAAGTAGGAGGAGAATTGCTGAGTTACATGATAATTTTACGTTTAACATTTTGAGGCACTAGCAAACTGTTTTCCACAGAAGCTGCATCATTTTACATTCCCACCAACAATGTCCAGTTTCTCCGTATCCTTGCCAACACTTGTATATTTTCCAGTTTTTAAAATTATAGGCATCTTAGTGTGTGTGAAGTGGTATCTCATTGTGATTTTTGATTTATGTTTTTCTAATAACTAATTATGTTGGGCAACTTTTCATGTGCTTGTTGCTCAGTTGTATATTTTCTTTAGAGAAGCATCTGTTGAAATCCTTTGCCTGTCTTTTAATTGGGCTCTTTGTCTTCTTGTTGTTAAGTTGTAATGTTCCTTTTAATTTTCTGGATTCTAGACCATTACCAGATAATTGGTTTACAAATATTTTCTCCCATTCCATGGGTTGCCTTTTCACACTGCTGATAGTGTCCTCTGATGCACAAAAGTTTTTAATTTTGTTGAAGTCCAACTGATCTTTTATTTATTTACTTATTTGTGAGACGGAGTTTTGCTCTTGTCACCTAGGCTGGAGTGCGTTGGCGTGATCTCAGCTCACTGCAACCTCCACCTGCCAGGTTCAAGCGATTCTCCTGCCTCAGCCTCCCTAGTAGCTGGGGTTACAGGCACAAGCTACCATGCCTCGCTAATGTTTTGTATTGTTAGTAGAGATGGGGTTTCACCATGTTGCTCAGGCTGGTCTTGAACTCCTGACTACAGGTAATCTGCCTGCCGCAGCCTTCCAAATTGCTGTAATGCAGGCATGAGCTACTGGGCCCTGCCTGTATTATTAACAATGAAAATTTCCTTTGCTAATTTGAGGTCTGACTCTTCCTGTAATTTCTTTAGTGCGGTTTACCTGTTAAATTGTTCTTCTGGATTTAGAACTTTAGGTTCTCAGGTTCTTCCAACCTCTTTTTAATTTCTCCTGGCCTTTTCTTCTATTGTTGTTCTTTCTCTTTTATCTTCTCTGACGTTTTTTTCTTTTCTGAAATTGTAATCTCTGGTTTTACTTCTGCTTGCTTTTTTCTTTTTTGTCATCATCATCCTCCCAGTTTTCTTTGATGTCCTCATTCTCAGCTTCCCAGTGGTCCCCACTAGCAGTGCCGCCACCCCCTACCTTCTGCACCAAGGCTCCCACTGAGGACTCATCGGCACCCTGAGAGTCAAAGCCCCCCCACTGCTGCCACTGGGCCTGGGGGTGTGAGGGGAGGGCTAGCCAGGAGTTAGTGCTGTGGAGGGGAGACACTCTATTCTCTGTCTTGATTGTGGTTGTGGATACTGGCCTCTCTGTATTTGGCAAGAGAACTGCACATCCAAAAAAGGACATTTTACTATATGTAAATACAAATATTAAAAAGAAATGTAAAACCCAGGCTGGGCGTGGTGGCTTATGCCTGTAATCCCAAGACTTTGGGAGGCCAAGGGGTACAAGGGATAAAAAACTACATATTGGATATAGCGTATCCTACCAGTGACAGGTGCACTAAAATCTCAGGCTTCACCACTATGCAATTCATCATGTCACCAAAAACCACCAGGACCCCAAAAGCTACTGGAATTAAAAAAAATATTTTAAAGAAAGAACTATTTCCACCTACGGCAGAGAAAATGGGGTATAGGGTCTGGACAGAAACAGACCTGGATTCTCCAGAGACCAAGGAAGCCAGAAGAGAGTTTAATTTGGTTCTCTGTTAGTGTGGTGTCAAAGCAGGGTGCATTTGCATTAAAGAAGTGTGGAAGTTTAAAGGCAAAGTAGGTCATGAGAAAAGAGAATTAGCAAGGGAGATCTGGAGACTGTTTAACGATGTAAACCTCTATCAAGCTAACTGAACAAAGAGAGGCTGTTTCTCTGTGTTTGCCTGGTCGTGGTCATGGTGATCACGGCTCATGTTGGTTCAGCAGGCTGTCCTGCCAATCGCTGCTATAGCAGGGACAGGGGACGGGTCAGCAAGTGTGCATTGCATCAGTACCGTGGAGCGCATGCCCTTTACCTGGCCAGTTGGTAGTGGTTGCGTGGGGCTGGGGATCCCCCTCTTGGATCTTTATTGCTGGCTTCACTTCTATGTATCACACAAGTCTCAAAACGATAGAGAAGACAATAATACTTAATACAATGAGAAAATTGTTTTATCAATATGGTAAGTGAAAAAAGCAGAATATGAAACTATGTATATGGACCTAATTGGTTAAACATATATGTAGAAAAATGACTGAAATAAAACACATCAAAGTAGTCAATAAACTAAATCTTTAGTTGTCTAAGGATGAAAATTACAGATGACAGTCCTTTGCATTTTTTAATCTTCTTTGTTTTCATTGATAAAAATGTTTTACTTTTGTAATTGGAAAAGGGGAAATAAATATAATTAACTTGTAAGAAATGTCAGTTCATCTTCCATGTTCAGAGTTCTACACATTGCTCAGCAACAAATGGTTGTCTGCTAATTGGTATGTAAAGGGCAATCCACAAGTTAATTGTTGGCTACATTCTCAGATCGCTAGAGGAAGTTCAAAGCCTCTCAACCTTATTTCAGCTCCAAGAAAGGGGAACTCTGATGTGGGTCAAAGACCTAAAGGAGTTCTCAAAGCCCACCATAAGCCATAGTAAATGGAGACTGGGCAGGTGGGAAAAACTTCAAAGCCCCCTCTTTCAAGGCATGGTTCTTTTTATATTATATTCCATCTCTTCCTTTTCCCTCTCTCAGCTGCTGTTAAAAGATGGACTTTTGTATTAGGTTGTTAGGGTTGCCAAAGTAAAGTGCCACAGACTTAAATAACAAATTATTTTTTTCACAATTCTAGGATCAAGGTGGCAGCAGGGTTGGTTTCTTCTGCGGCCTCTCTCCTAGCTGGCAGATGCCCCTTTTCCTGTGTCTTCACATGGTCTTCCCTCTCTGTGTATTTGTGTCCGGATCTCCTCTTCTTAAGGATGTCAGTCGTATTGGATTAGAACCCATGCTAACGACTTCCTTTTAACTTAAAGGCTCAATCTCCAAATACGGTCATTTGGAAATACGGGGGGTTAGGGCCACAACATATAAATTTTGAGGGGACGCAATTTAGCCTATAATAGGATTCAAGGGTCTCCTTTCTTAAGGAGCCAGATCTCTGCTCATAGAGATTCAGGAGAAAACCAAGGTAGGACTTAGGAGAAAATAAGCAAAAGTAGAGGCTGTTTAAACTTTCCGGGTTTGGTATAGCCCACCGGATTAAGAAATCTGGGAGGAATTTGAGTAATCTGAACCCAGTCTGCATTTGCCCAGAATGCTTCTCTGGGTACAGAACCCTCTTAAATCTCCGGCTGCATTGAGGCTGCTTGAGAATTTGAAATCTCAGTGAATTTGAAATCTCCAGTCATCCCTTCTTTGGCACATGATGAATATGTCATCCTGTTGAACTGATCACCAAATTATTGGATGTTTCTACAAATGCAAAACAGATTTGAGAGCAGAAAGGTTAGAATCTTAGTAAGTGACAGTGGCTGGAGAATGGAGAGGTGGCGGGGTAAAAGGACGGGGAACTTTGGTCATATCATCCTTGAGAGGCTGGTCGACAACGAGCAGCAGCATCCCAGGCAACTCTGATGGAACTTTAATGTGATGAAAGAGATTATCTCTCTCCTCTGCCTAAGGGATGATTATCCATAGAATGTATTCAGACTTGGCTAGGTGTTGTGGCTCATGCCTGTAATCCCAGCACTTTGGAAGGCTGAGGCAGGCGGATCACGAGGTCAAGAGATGGAGACCATCCTGGCCAACATGGTGAAACCCCATCTCTACTAAAAATACAAAAATTAGCTGGGTGTTGTGGCGGGCACCTGGAGTACCAGCTACTTGGGAGGCTGAGACAGGAGAATTGCTTGAACCTGGGAGGTAGAGGCTGCAGTAAGCTGAGGTCGTACCACTGCACTCCAGCCTGGCAACAGGGCGAGACTCGGTCTCAAAAACAATCGAACAACAACAAGAAATACCAAGAATGTACTCACACTTCTTCCCAATAATAGAGATAAACCCTAAAAGTTTTGCAGTATGGTACTGATTTCCTTGATCTATCAGAGTTCAGGTCTTTAAGGTTTGCCTTTGCCCGGCCAGCAGATGGTGCCATTTTTCTAGGAAATTGAGACAGATTCAGCTTGAACTGCCGTTTGGCCGTCAGTGTTGCAGGCACTGTGTTCACAGCATTGTTGTCTAGGGCTTCGCAGGGAACCAGTTTCTGTTCTAGGAAAGTCTAGTGCTCTTACCTGCAGTTCAACACACTGAAATCTTCAAGTTTCTCAGCTTAAGTGAAAACTCTTATTTTTAAAATGTAGGGATAGTTAGAAGAAAATTTTAGTATTTATTTTAGAAAAAATTTCCCCCACTCCTCAACTCTCTCTCTCCTTCTCTCTCTCACATCTTGTTCGAACACAGCAGCTGGAACCATCTCATCTTTCCTTTGAAAGGCCCTCTCACAGTCTTTCACTGTTATGCATGGTAGTTGGACTAAATTCTATAGTGAAATTGTATCTTTTCAGGAATGAGTACTTCTGAACAGCTGCTTTACTTTTTAAGGGACATATAGCTGCGTATTGATCTTTTAAGGTATAAATACGTTCCTTCAAAAAATATATATACATATTTGGAAATATTTGGAAGCCGGTTGCAGATATTATGACACATCAGCCCTAAATATTCAGCATATAATTCCCAACAATAAAGACTTTCTTTTATGTAGCTGCTAAACCATAACCATATCTAAGAAAATTAACAGTAATCTCCATGTGTTACCTAATATCCAGTTCATTTTCAAAATTTCCTAGTTATTGCCCATATACCTTTTTATTATTTATTTATTTAGAGATGGAGTTTCACTCTTGTTGCCCAGGCTGGAGTGCAATGGCATGATCTCAGCTCACCCCAACTTCCACCTCCTGGGTTCAAATGATTCTCCTGCCTCTGCCTCCCTAGTAGCTGGGATTACAGGCATGCACCACCATGCCTAGCTAATTTTGTATTTTTAGTAGAGATGGGGTTTTTCCATGTTGGTCAGGCTTGTCTTGAACACTCAATCTCAGGTGATCTGCCCTCCTCAGCCTCCCAAAGTGCTGGGATTACAGGCTTGAGGCCTCCCATATACCTTTTATAGCTGGTTTTATTCAATTGCATCCAATCAATACTCACACATTATATTTAGTTGTTTCGTCCATTCATAATACATATATATGTGTGCATGTATATACATATATGCACACATATGTAAGTATGTATATGTACACACATATACACATGTAAATACACATATACATATATACACATATAAATATATACATATTTAATAGTCAAGGTCTATTGTCATTTGGATTGTCTCACATTCTAGGTTTTCTAGGAAAAACCTGCATTTTTCCTTGGATGTTAGAACCTGAGGCAAGGCCTATATGCTACAACTCTCCTTGGAAGTGCAGGACCAGGGCACAGGAATGGGTGTGTACAGTTGGTAATGAGGCAGGGAAGGGGAGTGAGGCCATATGAGTATGTGTTATGACGCTGCCCATTCTGTACTATTAACTAGGTTAGCTACTTTATCTTGTGTGATCATCTGAAAGAGCATGTCAATGGCTGCTTCTTAGGATGCTCTGTTTCAAGGAGACAACAGGTAAGAATGTATCCGCCAGCTTTCATATTCCACCGATGCAAGAGTCATGTGCACTCTACGGAATGTGAATCCTGCCCTCCTTTCAGTTTGTGCAAGAGCCAGCCTGGACCTGGCTGCAGAGTTTCACACTTCTGTCTGGGGGAAGCCTGGGATGAGAAGCAGCACTGTAGGGTGCTGCCCACATAAAGTCTGCTGGAGCCCAGGCAGACTTGGTTTCTGCAAGGATGCCTGGAGCTGAACACAGTGTCCCTGGAGACAGGTGAGGCTGAAAGGATCTGATACCTAAGTGCATGTGATGCAGTATCTTTTATATCTTTAACTAGTTCCTTTCTCCGTTGTAGTTCCTATAAAGTGGAAGTCAGCTCTGAAACCTTGATGAGATTCCGGCAGAACCTTTTGGCCAGGCAACTTTATAGATGATGTTGTGTACTTCATATTGCAACACATCAGGAGGCACAAAATGCACCCTTGCTTCACTATTAATGATGCCGAGTTACTTGGTTTTGCTGTGACAAGTAGATCTCTGATTATAAAGGCCCATTTCCCCTTTGCAATTAGCAAGCAACAGGAGATATATGACGCTGTCCTTTTCCCGGCAATCTTTTAACTAATGATTTTAACATCATTGATTATCATTTTCTGAATCAATTATTTCATTGAGGGGTGCAAACTTATTAGCTGATCTCTCTGAAGAAGATTTTTCTAGATCACCTGAGGATTAATTACCATTGCTCTTATGAAGCAGGAAAAATAGTTCTTTTGTTTTAATTTTCAATTTTCAGAGTAAGGAGTTGAGAGTTGAAATAATAGTCATAATCTCCCATGGTGCCAAATTAATTTTGTTTTCTTTTGCCTTCTTTGAGTGTTGTATGTAGACTTAAGCCTTTTCATTTAGTCAATATTTAGCAATTCATTATACTTCTTGAGCTACAATTTCCCAAAATTTGAGAAGCAGAAGCTCTGAAAACTGGTTGCTGTGTTTTACTGATAAAAACTGGTTGCTGTGTTTTACTGATATGCCCTTATCATTCTTTAGTAAAGGCTTCCTTGCTTTCTGGCAAGACAAGATGTTTCGTCTTGTTCTCTCCTTGCCCCAGACTTAGAATCTGACTTTTCCTGAGGATATTTGATTGCTTTTATTGGGGAGTGGTATTTAGAAGCTAAGATTCAGATACTAGGTATGCTAATTGCTACTGGAGTTTTAGTACTTCTAGACTCATTCAGGTGTCAGAACTAGGAAATCTATTTTTAAAAATCATGAGGTCATCTGATCTCTCCCTGTGATGAAGCCCCCAGGGGAGGGGCGGCCACCCTGTCTGTGGTTCAGCTGACATAGCCTTCCCAGCCCCCTGGCTCTAGAGAGCCTGGGAAGTCTGGACAAGGAGGGCTTCCCCCAACACAGCACAACTGCTCTGCCGAGGGGCAGCCACACTGCTTCTTTAAGCAGGTCCCTGACCCTGTTCCTCCTGACTGGGTGAGACCTCCCAACAGGGGTCTCCAGACACCTCCTATAGGAACATTCAGGCTGGCATCAGGTTGGTTCCCCCTGGGATGGCGCTCCCAGAGGAAGGAGTAAGCTGCTATCTTTGCAGTTTCATAACCTTCACTGATGATACCTCCAGGGAAGGACTGAGGTAACTAGGGTCTCGAGTGGACCCCCAGCAAACCACAGCAGCCCTATGGAAAAGTGGCCTGACTATTAAAAGGAAAACAAACAAACAGCAAGCAACAACAACCATATCAATAAAAAAGACCCCACAGGTCAGCAACCTCAAAGATCAAAGGTAGATAAGCCCACAAAGACAAAGAATCAACGCAAAAACACTGAAAATTCAAAAAGCCAGAGTGTTTCTTCTTCTCCAAATGATCTAATGCATCTCTAGCTAGGGCATAGAACTGGGCTGAGGCTGAGATGGCTGAAGTAACAGAAGTAGGCTTCAGAAGGTGGGTAATAATGAACTTCACCAAGCTAAAGGAGCATGTTCTAAACCAGGCGTCCCCAAACTACAGCCCGCGGGCTGCGTGCAGGCCCCTGAGGCCATTTATCCGCACTTCAGGAAGGGGCACCTCTTTCACTGGTGGTCAGTGAGAGGAGCACAGTATGTGGCGGCCCTCCAACGGTCTGAGGGGCAGTGAACTGGTCCCCTGTGTAAAAAGTTTGGGGATGCCTGTTCTAACTCAATGTAAAGAAGCTAAGAATCAGTACAGGAACCAATAACCAGATTAGCCAGTTTAGAAAGGAACAGAACTGACTTGATGAAGCTGAAAAACACAACATGAGAACTCTGCAATGCAATCACAAGCATCAATAGCAGAATAACCAAGTGAAGGAAAGAATCTCAGAGCTTGAAGACGATCTTTCCAAAATAAGACAGGCAGACAAAGATAGAGGAAAAAGAATGAACAAGATCTCTGAGAAATATGGAATATGTAAAAAGATCAAACCTATGACTGGTTGGGGTACCTGAAAGTGATAGGGAGAATGGAAGCAAATTGGAAATCATACTTCAGGATGTCATCCAGGAGAATTTTCCCAACCTAGCAAGACAGGCCAATATTCAAATTCAGGAAATCCAGAGAACCCCACTAAGACATTCCATGAGAAAATAAATCCCAAGACACATAATCTTTAGATTCTCCAAGGTTGAAATGAAAGAAAAAAAACGTTAAGGGAGGCCAGAGAGAAAGTTCAGGTCACTACAAAGGCAAGCCCATCAGAGCCCGTCAGACTAGCAGTGGACCTCTTAGTGGAAACTTTACAACTCTGAGGAGATTGGGGGCCAATATTCAACATTCTTAAAGAAACGAATTTCCAACCCAGAATTTTATATCTGACCAAATTAAGCTTCATAAGCTAAGGAGAAATCAGATTCTTTTAGACAAGCAAATGCTGAGGGAATTCATCATAACCAGGACTGCCTTCCAAGAGCTTCTGAAAGAAGCACTAAATATGGAAAAGAAAAACCATTACCTGCCACTACAAAAACACACTGAAGTACACAGACTGGCAGCACTATGAAGCAACCACATAAACAAGTCTGCAAAATAACCAGCTAGCATCATGATGGCAGGATCAAATTCACACATAACAATATTAACTTTAAATGTAAATGGGCTAAATGCCTCAATTAAAAGACACAGAATGGCAAGCTGGATAAAGAGTCTACCTCCAATCGCTATGATGTCTTCAAGAGACCCATCTCACATGCAAAGATACACATAGACTCAAAATAAAGGGATGGAGCAAAATTTACCAAGAAAATGGAAAACAGAAGCAGGTCACAATCCTCGTTTCTGACAAAGCAGACTTTAAACCAACAAAGATAAAAAAAGATTCAAAGAATGGCATTATATAATGGTAAAGTGTTCATTTAACAAAAAGAGCTAACTGTTCTAAATATATTGCACCCAACACAGGAGCATCCAGATTCATAAAGCAAGTTCTTAGAGATCTACAAAGAGACTTAGACTCCTACACAATAACAGTGGGAGACTTTAACACTCCACTGACAACATTAGACAGATCATTGAGACAGAAGATTAACAAAGATATTTAGGACCTGAACTCAGCTCTGGATCAAATGGACCTAATAGGCATCTACAGAACTCTATCAATAGAATACACATTCTTCTCATCCCCACATGGCACTTAACTCCAAAATTGATCATGTAACTGGAAATAAAACACTCCTCAGAAAATGCAAAATAACTGGAATCATAACAGTCTGTTGGATCACAGTGCAATCAAATTAGAAATCAAGATTAAGAAACTCACTCCAAACCGTGTAACTACATGGAAATTGAACAACCTACTGCTGAATGACTCCTGAGTAAATAATGAAATTAAGACATAAATCAAGAAGTTCTTTGAAACTAATGAGAACAAAGAAACAATTATATTCTGCATACCAGAATATCTGGGATGCAGCCAAAGCAGTGTTAAGAGGAAAATTTACAGCACTAAATACCCACATCAAAAAGCTAGAAAAATCTCAAATCAGCAACTTAACATCATAACAAAAAGAACTAGAGAACCAAGAGTGAACAAACCCCCAAGGTAGCAGAAGGCAAGAAATAACCAAGATCAGAGTAAAACCAAAGAAGATAGAGACACAGAAAGCCTTTCAGAAAGTCAATGAATCCAGAAGCTGTTTTATTTTTAAATAAAATAAAATAGATAGACCACTAGCTAGGCTAACAGAGAAGAAAAGAGAATTAAACAGACACAATCAGAAATGATAAAGGAATATCACCACTGACTCCGCAGAAATACAAACAACCATCAGAGAATACTATAAACAGCTCTATCTACATGAAGTATAAGATCTAGATGAAATGGATAAACTCCTGAACAAATACACTCTCTCAAAACTGAACCAGGAAGAAATTAAATTCTTGAATAGACCCGCAACACGTTCTGCAATTAAGGCAGTAATAAATAGCCTACCAACCAAAAAATGCACAAGACCAGCAAATTAACAGCTGAATTCCACCAAACAATTGAAAAGGAGGGACTCCTCCCTAACTCATTTTATGAGGGCAGCATGATGGTTATCAAGGGCTGAGGATAGAAGGGAAAAATTGCTTTCAGGAAGTTAAAAGGGAACTTTTTACAGTGAGAGGAATATTCTACATATTGTTGTGATGCTGATTATTGTATGCATTTATCAAAAATTATACACTGAAAATGGATGAATTTAATTACTTGTAAATTATATAAAACTGATTAAGGAAAAGAAAAAACATAAGTTCATAATAATATTTCTAAGTTAAATTTAACATTATAGATTATTTCTTACCTTGATTTTATATTAATGTATTTTTTTGTTACACTAAAAATCTTAGTTACCAATAACACGAAATGATTTATTTATAGTAGCCGTCTCTTGTGTGTGGGGGTTATGTTCCAAGATTCCTGTTCCATGGTGAGCGGAGACTGAAGAAAAAGGCTGACAAATCCAGTTTCTCAGAAAGAAACATTTAATAGAAACTTACGAACAGAAACCAGGTCTCCAACGGGCGGATCCTTACGCTGTTAACCCACAGACCTGGGGTTTATAGATTATAGGAAAAGGATATACATGTTCTATAAGGCCAACTACCAGGAAATACAAATACGCCATTTATGTCATAGCCAGTAATTTGTGTGATAACATCAAGTTTGTTTAGACCTAAGGGCAGGGCTTGCAGTAAGGGTATGCTCTTACACAAGGAATAGTAGATAAAGAGGCATTCCAGTAATCAGTATTAACCAGAAGGCATCATGGCAGATTCCGGTCTAAGATGGAGTTACTTTAGCCTCCATAACTCCCCAATGAATGCCTGAAACTGTGGATCATACCAAACTCTATATATACTACATTTTTTCAATTTGATAACAAAGAAGGCTACTTAGTGACTGATGGGCAAGTGGCATATACAGCATGGATGTGTTGAACGAAGGGATGTTTCAAGTCCTGGGCAGGATGGAGAGGGATGGTGTGAGATATCATGGCACTTCTTGGAAAGGCACACAATTTAAAACTTAGGAATTGTTTGCTTCTGGGATTTTCCATTTAATATCTTTGGACTGAGGTTGACAGTAACTGAAACTGTGGAAAGCACAACCACAGATGAGGGAGGACGACTGTTATTTGCTTCACTCTGTAACATTTAAAACAACAGCACCATATTACTACTACTACAACCTAAGTGAAAATTAAAATTTCTTGAGTTCCTTTTGTCTTCATAACACATCTAACGATGCGTAGCAGTATACTAAGCTTAAAAGTTGCTTGAAATATTTTTTTCCTTTGTGGTTATGTGAAAATGTTGATATCTATATAAATTTGTTTCATTTTATTTTATATAAACATTTATTGGCTTGGTGCCGTCACTTGCGCCTGTAATCCCACCTCTTTGGGAAGCTGTGGGCAGATCACTTGAGGTCAGCAGTTCAAGACCAGTCTGGCCAACATGGTGAAACACTGTCTCTACTAAAAATACAAAAATTAGCTGGGAGTGGTGGCAGGCACCTGTAATCCCAGCTACTGGGGAGGCTGAGGCAGGAGAATCACTTGAACCCGGGAGGCAGAGTTTCCAGTGATCTGAGATCATGCCACTGCACTGCAGCCTAGGTGAGACTCAGCTTTTTTTTTTTTTAAATAGGAATAAATACTTTTAAAATTTCTTTTATAAATATGCATTAGAACATTCGATAACACAAGCCAAGAGCTGTGAAATTAAGGTTAAATCAAGACTGAATTTCCTGCATCAGCAGCAGGAAAGCTGAGACTAGAGTAAGACTCAGTCTCAGAAAAAAAAAAAAAAAAAAAAGTGGCTGGGCAGGGTGGCTCATGCCTGTAATCCCAGCATTTTGGGAGGCCAAGGTGGGCAGATCATGAGGTCAAGAGATCTAGACCATCCTGGCCAACATGGTGAAACCCTGTCTCTACTAAAAATACAAAAAAATTAGCCAGGCATGGTGGTGCCTGCTTGTAGTCCTAGCTACTAAGGAGGCTGAGGCGGAAGAATCACTTGAACCGGGAGGCGGTGGTTGCAGTGAGTCGAGATTGCACCACTGCACTCCAGAGCCTGGTGACAGAGCGAGACTTTGTCTGAAAGACAAACAAACAAACAAAATAAATAACAAACAAAAATACATTTATTTTCAGTGAATTTTATTTTTGAGGTATGCATATAAATATAAGAATCAAAAATTAAAATTATGTGAAGATATTCAGAGAAGTCTCACTTCAATTTTTAATCCCTCTACCTGATTCCACCTCTGTCCCCTATCGATGATCATTTTATTATTAGTTCTTAGTTTATCCTTCATGTTTATTTTTGCAATAACAGATATGTATTAGTCTTGTTTTTTCATCACAAGTAGCATAATGTTCCACAATTTGTCTTGTTTGCTTAATAACACACCCAGAAGATCACTCCATATTGGTATACTGAGGTCTTTTTCATGCCATTTTTGTGGCTGCATAGTACTCCATTGTTATAATTGATTCATCCATTTCCTTATTGGCAGGCACACGGGTTGTTCAGAATTATTTTTAAATTTTTGATAATATTGGATAACAATTATAAAAATTACTTTCCTGTCTTTACATAGTAGTGTTTACTCTTAATGCCTCAACGCTGATCAATTTTTGCTTAATGGTTGATGGTAGTTTGCTTTGAATTTGAAAATTAGATCCTCAAACTTATAATAATTTTTTTTTCTTTTTGTGAGGGAATCTCCCTCTGTTGCCCAGGCTGGAGTGCAAGGGCATTATCTCTGCTCACTACAATCTCTGCCTCCCGGGTCCAAGGGATTCACCTGTCTTAGCCTCCCAAATAGCTGGGATTACAGGCATGTGGCACCATGCCCAGCTAATTTTTTTGTGTATTTTTTTTTTTTTTTTTTTTTTGAGACGGAGTTTCGCTCTTGTTACCCAGACTGGAGTGCAATGGCATGATCTCAGCTCACCGCAACCTCCGCCTCCTGGGTTCAGGCAATTCTCCTGCCTCAGCCTCCTGAGTAGCTGGGATTATAGGCACGCGCCACCATGCCCAGCTAATTTTTTGTATTTTTAGTAGAGACGGGGTTTCACCATGTTGACCAGGTTGGTCTCGATCTCTCAACCTTGTGATCCACCCACCTCGGCCTCCCAAAGTGCTGGGATTACAGGCTTGAGCCACCGCGCCCGGCCTTGTGTATGTTTTTAGTAGAGGTTGAGTTTCACCATATTGGCCAGGCTGATCTCAAACTCCTGACCTCAGGTGATCCACTCGCCTCAGCCTCCCAAAGTGCTGGGATTACAGGTGTAAGCCACTGCGCCCGGCCAGTAATAATCATCTGTAAAACAGGACTGAGTAGACGTGAGCAAGGTCCGAGGGAGCTTATTAGGAAAACTGTCCTATTTGAACCTGTTCAGAAACTTAGGTTTGGAAGGTCTTTTTATGTCTTATTTTGCTCTTTTGCTTAAAGCTACTTTTTAATTATCAGAGAAAAGTCCGTTTCTACAAAAATAGTTGTCAATCTGGAAATTGGATCGTGTGCACTTCCATGATTGAGGTAGCAAAGCTTTACCACTCCAGAGACAAGTTAGAGTTGTTAGAGAGAGAGAGAGTGAAAAGTAGAAATGCTAGGAGTCTAGGGAGATGGTCAACACATCCCTAAAGCAATGTGCACAAATACACAGGTAAAAAATATGCCTGCACATATGTGTAATACCTGAAAACATGTCTTTAATACCTAATACAATTTTTCTGCTTTTCTCACTCAGTGTTACATGATAAGCATTTTCCCATGTTATTAAGAACACCATAGTGTATGATTTTTAAATAGCAGGAAATAATGCATTGTATAGAGCAGAATATTAGAAATTTTCCTTTATTAGTGGGTCTCTATTCAAACAGAATCCACATAGAGTTCCCATATATGGTTGAGACAAGATTCTGATGATTCATTAGGCAGTTTTGGCCATTACATTTTGATCTTTTGTAGCTTTTCTTGTTTTCTTTCTTGTTTCTCCTTTGTTCTTATTTCATCAGTGAAACACCTTCTCTTCTCACTGAAGTTATCAATTCGTTTTGTAGTTTTCTTCTATTTTCTGCATTGTCTCTGTTTCCTCCAAGCTGCATTCTTCTGTTTGTTTCAGTCTGTCTATTCCACGCCTCCCGTCTAGTGGTTTGTGGCTGTGTGTTGATATTTCAGAGTGAGGCACTAACATGCTGACTGGAATCTCTGTGCAGGTGGGTGAGGCCTAGGGGGGCCCCAAATGCCTGAGCCTATAGGTGTATTCTTTGGGACCATTCAGTTCTTCCAGAGAAAGGTCCTGGAGTTCAGTCCTGGAATCCAGTCCTGGAAGATGTATTAATAAGCCTGGTGGCTGGTTCTCTTGAACAGAAAGCTGAGGAAGAGAGCTGAGGGTCTTGTAGCTCTGTGTGCAGACTGTCACTTAATCCCATGTTTAATCGGAGGCATCATTACCACAACCCTGTGTCACACTTGAGTCTTGAAGTACTGAGTCTTTCTGTTTCGGTTATCTAGAGGTTAAATCTCTTGTCTCTTTGGGGGAACAGTTGAAGGTGATTGCCTGACTGCTCAAAGAGAGGGAGGGATGTGGGACTTTTATTGTTTTCCCTACAGATTTTCCAACCAGTATTTTGCCACACGCTTCTCACCCACTGTGGCTGAGACAGCCAGTTTCTTTCTTTCTTTCTTTTCTTAATTAAGAAAATCTCTGCTTGACACTTTGTACATATGTATGGGGTATAATTCGATGTCTCGGTACATGTATGTGTTATATAATGAACCAATCTGGGTATTTAGTGTATCCGTCACCTCATGCATTTAGCATTTTTGTGGTGAGAACATTTAAAAGCCTCTCTTTCAGCAATTTAGACTGCCACTTCCTGAGTCTTTCAGGGGTTCCGTGGAGGTAGATCAGCTTTTTCTCATTGGCATCTTCCTTCACATGCTCTTGCGTTTCAGCTTCTTTCAGCTCTGCCAACTCAAGTCTCATTTCTCCGTCTGTTTTCTACTACTGATATTTAATCAAAATATGTCCATTATTATCCCTTCTATAGTTCTCTTTGTACTTGGTCATTTATCCTTTACTGTTATATTAATGGAGTTTTAGAAGCATGCAGAAGTCTATGTATCTAGTCCTTCATATTTAACTGAAAGCCTCAAGCAGTTTAAATCTCCACTGTTTGGGACAATGTATGCTGTTTATGAAATATATGATGATCCCCAAAAGCCCGCCATAAATCCTAGTATACATTGTACCATAATTACCGAAACATTACCCTAGTGTTGTGCAGTTAGATGAGCTCTCATTTGATAATATGGTAATGGCACAATGAGCATTTTGTGCATAAATTATCATCCACAGTTACGGTTATTTTTCTGTTTAAATTGTTTAAATTTGCATTTCTTCAAGTTTATTTTTTCTCCCAAATATGTATTAGAGCTCTTTCTTTAGTAAATTTATCTATTATAGATAATATTTATATTATATATGATTATAGTATTTATATATCATATATAATATGTATACATGTATATAACATATTTATATGTGTCAACTTGTAGTCATTATAACATTTTTCTGGATTATTGTTTGCCTTATAATTTCTGCAGACTTTTGCAGATGGAGATGACTTTTTTTTTTTGAGATGGAGTTTCTGGCTTGTTGTCCAGGCTGGAGTGCGATGTCGTGACTTTGGCTCACTGCAACCTCTGCCTCCCAGGTTCAAGCAATTCTCCTGCCTCAGCCTCCCAAGTAGCTGGGATTACAGGTGCCTGCCACCATGCCCAGCTAATTTTTTTGTATTTTTAGAAGAGATAGGGTTTCTCCATGTTGGTCAGGCTGGTCTCGAACTGCTGACCTCAAGTGATCTGCCTGTCTTGGCCTCCCAAAGTACTGGGATTACAGGCATGAGCCATCACTTCCAGCTAGAGATGACATTTTTAATTTTGGCACAAACACATCAGATTTTTTTTTTTTTTAAAACACAGGGTCTTGCCTACAGGCATGTACCACCACACCAGGCTAATATTTAAATTTTTTGTAGAGACAAAGTCTCGTTCTGTTGCCCAGAGCGGTCTTGTACTCTTGGCCTCAAGCAATCCTCCTGTCTCAGCCTCCCAAGGAGTGAGCCACTGCATTGGCCAATATTTAGTAAATATGTCTGATTCTGGAGATAAAGAGGTGAGAATCAGAGTCAAAGGTCAGATTTCAGAGACTGCAGCAGCTTATTATGGGAAATGTGGAGATAGAAGCATTGGGGACGTGGGACAAGAACTGAGATTTGAGAAATGCTTACAGCAAAGGGGAGAAGAAGAGGCTTTGGTGAAGATGAGTCAGCGAGGTACCTGAGAGGGCTGCACTGGGGTCTACGTACTACACTGAGGAGTTAAGGACTTATGAATGGACACTGGGCATGATGGCTCATGCCTGTAATCCCAGCACTTTGGGAGGCTGAGGTGGGCGGATCACCTGAAGTCGGGAGTTCCAGACCAGCCTGGCCAACATAGTGTGAAACACCATCTCTACTAAAAATGCTCACACAAAAATAGCCAGACATTGTGATAGGCACCTTTAATTCCTGCTACTGTGGAGGCTGAGGCAGGAGAATCGCTTTGACCTGGGAGGCAGAGGTTGCAGTGAGCCGAGATGGTGCCACTGCACTCCAGCCCGGGGGACAGAGAGAAACTGGTCTCCAAAAAATAAAAAATAAGACTTATGAATGGGTAAAATGATCCTGCCCAATAATACCCTTTCTTGCCCATACGTTGAAGCCCCAAAGCCATTCCTGCAGACACTCCTGGACACATCTGAAGACAAACAAGGTAGTAAGAAAATGCGTTACATTTTCTTAATGATGTAAGTTTATCTCATCAGAACTGCCTTTAGCACTGCTTTCTCAACTGAAGCTAGTGCTGCAGGTTACAGATGCCAGTGAATCCCAGTCCGCAACCATTCCTTTTCTCTTCCTATTTAAGGAAGAGTTATTAGGTAGCTGAATTACCAAGGCCATTGTTTCTCAAATAGAAAGTTTAGTTCCGCCGGGCGCGGTGGCTCAAGCCTGTAATCCCAGCACTTTGGGAGGCCGAGGCGGGTGGATCACAAGGTCGAGAGATCGAGACCAACCTGGTCAACATGGTGAAACCCTGTCTCTACTAAAAATACAAAAAAAAATATCTGGGCATGGTGGCACGTGCCTGTAATCCCAGCTACTCAGGAGGCTGAGGCAGGAGAATTGCCTGAACCCAGGAGGCGGAGGTTGCGGTGAGCCGAGATCGCGCCATTGCACTCCAGCCTGGGTAACAAGAGAGTGAAACTCCGTCTCAAAAAAAAAAAAAAAAGAAAGTTTAGTTCCATAGAAGGGTAGTGTGTACCTTCCGTTAGGAGCTACAAAACTCCCCATGGTTGGTAGGAAACTGATTTTTCAAATCGGACACTTTGACTTTGCTTCTTCCCATTCTTGGGCTTGTTCTTGCTATCTTCCTCCACCTCCGATCTTTAACACCACCACTCTAACGAGAACTCGAAATGGCTGTTTTGCAAGGGTGACTCCTGGCAAAAGCCCTCTATGACTTTTTGGGGGGAATTACTTAGAATGCAGAAGCAATGCTGGATTGATGAGGTTGTAGAACTTCCTGCAAGGGCAGAGCAGACTGAGGAAGGGAGCACAGGATGAAGGGTTTATGAACCGTATCTTTGTTGAAGGTAATTCTTGCTCCATCCTTTGTTAAATGTGCTTAGTTACTAATATTTCAGGAAAAACTGTGTTCATAGAAAATAGTAGAGGTTACATGGTCTTTAGTCCCATAGGCTAATTTTTAATAGCATCATATCCTTGTTTCTATTAGATTTCTGCTGATTTCACTCAGATCAGTGACATAGGAATACATCCTTAATGGTATAGCCTCTCATCTTTCAGTGTCTAAATTTAGGATAGTCTCACAACATTACCCCTGTGATGAGTCCTTGGATTTTCTAAGGATTGCTTTTTACTAACGACTTGATCATATGTATTTCCATGGCCTGAAAATCAATGCCGGTTAAAGTGACCCAAGCCTAAATCTTGGCTCTTGATTTTTCATTTGAATGAAAATTACTGTGATGAAGGAGCAGTGATTTGAATAAACAAACATTTACTGAGTGCCAACTGTGTGTAAGACCTAGTGATGCTGTTTTTGTTGGGCTATTTGAGTAGAACGCCACGTGTGCACCGATGCAGGGAACAGAGGCAGGCAGGGTAGAGGAAAGCTTGGAAAGTTTTCAAGATTAATTAGCACGAAGGTGGGGCATTTGGGATATCTGGCACCAGATAGTAATCAACAGTACTAATTATACTCTCATATTAAATCAGTTATGGTGGATGAATTGGAATCCATCAGCCAGTGTGGCTAAGGATGCTACAGCTGTTGTGAGTTCTCTTTATGTGTTTCCAGAGCTCGTGTGTTGGTAGGTTGCATTTTATTCCTTTGGATTTCTATTAAAGAAAATAATCCTCAGTTTTCTTCAGTTTTACTAGAAAAATTCTACTACAACAAAATGGTAGTAGAAATTAAACTTTCCACTTAAAACCTATGCCAGTTAAAGTAACCCAAGCCTAAATCTTGGCTCTTAATTTTTCATTCTAATGAGAATTCCTGTGATGAAGGAGCAGTGATTTGAATAAGAGAAAGATGTGTGAACATACAAATCACCTGGAATGATACATTGTCAGTGGAGTCATTGTGTAGTCAACACTTTGTTTTCTCAGTTTCTTGGTAAATAGGTAAGGATACTTACATGACTGCACAGGATGTGTGAATGGAGCTTGGGGCATGAGTTCTAAATTATGTCACTTCATGGCTAAACTCTATGATATGTTCTGTTTATTAATAGTTCTGTTGAGAAATTAGATGGTAATTGGAGCTGAGTGAGCTGGTTGGTGGGGTCAAGAATGGGTGCATATTTCAGCAGCATCTTCCTGGGAGGCTCAGGTGAGTGGCATGTGAAGGCTGGTGTGGCCTTTCTTTGGTTTGGCTGGAGCTGTTTTTCTCTAGATTGATGGCACTATAATTTGGGCATTAGCCCTAGGGCACTGAGACGGTATTTGTGCCATTTTGAAGGGAATTTAATTTAATTCCACCGAATGTGTTAAATGCATATGATTGGTATTCAATACATTTAATATTCAGCAACCTAGGACAAGACATGAAAATGTAAAATGTACATGTCTCTTATCTTTTTTTAAGAAAAAGTCAGTGATTAAGAATGTTTTTAGTGGCTGGTTGTGGTGGCTCATGCCTGTAATCCCAGAACTTTGGGAGGCCAGTGCAGATGGAATTATCTGTGTTCTGGCATTCAAGACCAGACTGGCCAACATCGTGAAACCCCGTCTCTATCAAAAATGCAAAAATTAGCCAGGTGTGGTGGCAGGCACCTGTAATCCCAGCTACTTAGGAGGCTGAGACAAGAGAATCATTTGAACCCAGGAGATAGAGGTTGCAGTGAGCTGAGATCACACCACAGCAATCCAGCCTAGGCAGCAGAGTGAGACTCCATCTCAAGAAAAAAATAATGATAATAAAATAAAATGTTTTTAGTAAGCAGCCACATGTATTCACATAAGATGATGCCTTGGAGAGGAAGAATAATCTGTCCTCTGTTTTTTCTGTAAATTCATAGTTAGAGCTAGAGCCTGTCAACTCTAGAGGATCACTCAGATTTGGATTAAATTATTATTGACAAGAATATTTTTCTTTCTTTTTCTCTGAGAAGGAGTCTTGCTCTGTCACCTAGGTTGGAGTGCAGTGGTACAATCTCAGCTCACTGCAATCTCCGCCTCATGGGTTCAAGTGATCCTTCTGCCTCAGCCTCCCAAGTAGCTGCACCATGGAGGTACCTGCACCATGCCTGGCTAGTTTTTGTAATTTTGGCAGAGAAGGAGTTTCACCATGTTTGCCAGGCTGGTCTCAAACTCCTCAGATGATCTGCCCACTTTTGCCTTCCAAGATGTTGGGATTACAGGCGTGAGCCACCGTGCCCGGCCAAAAATATTTCTGTAGGTGGTGGTAAGTATATGTACAACAAGCCATAGAACGCTTGGTTGTTCTCTCTTTTGTTCTGTTAGCAGTCATTGGTATTTTTCTACATGTCTTAGTTCATTAGAATTTGTGAAATATTGATATTTTAGTTTTTTCTTTATTTCTTTATTAACCGGCATAGAGGCTTCAAATGTTCTGAGGGTAGAATCAGGACTTCCTTTTCAGTAAGAATTATAGTCTAAACACTGGTGAAATCCTAAGGATCTCCTTTTCCTTTACAGATGAACTGCCCGAATTTTGAACCTTGGGAGATCTTTCTTGGCTTTACAGCCTGGCTGTCTGCTTTTGGGGTCTTTTGGAAGTTCTCGTTGCTTTCCAGTTTTGCCTGTAGGGCTCTGTGCCTGGAGGTATCTGGTCTGCTACCTCATTCTCAGTCTTTGGAAGGCTGCTGCAGTACACTCAAGAAGGCTGGGTTGCCTCAGAGAGATTTAAGGTGTTCTGCCTCGCCCTAGTCTGTGGAAGTCTCCCTAGCACTCAGTATGGGCCCACGTGCCTTAGATATTTATTAACATAGAACACACACTTTCCCCCAGTGTACTGTCTTCACTTAATATATCCTAGAGATCACTCTACATCCAGATACTTCTCAGTACTTTTTATGACTGCACAGTATCTCATTGTATGGGTCTAACATATGTTGTTCAGTCATCACGTTTTATGGAAAGTTTTACGTTCTCAGTCATTTATTATCATCACAGTGTTGCAGTGAATAGCCTTTCATATTTTTTCCAGTCAATCTTTGAGATAGAGCCCTAGAGGTCAATTGCTTGGTCAGACAGTGAGTGAATTTGTAGTTCTGGATTTGTGTAAGTGGAGGGAAAGAAGATGTTCTAGGTAAGGGGAATGGAGTAAACAAAGGCATTGAGGTGGAAACAGAGCAATTTGATCAGGGCATTAAGAGACAACTGGTCAGGTTAATATGAGGTATACAGATGGCAGGAAGCTGGGTGATGGCATCAGTACCCATGATACTGATTGTTGCTGTGTGCAAGTGGGCTCAACTGCTAAGGCAACACCTTTATAATTCTGTCCTGTTGGTACTGGGCAAACATGGCCTAATTTTGACCAAGAAAATAGCATACTCCAAATGACAGTTTAGAGAGATGAATATTGCCAGGTTGTGCATGATAGCTGGAGAACTGTCTTGCGCCATGGAAACTGGCTAAGTGATTAATGGGATATTCCAGGGGTGAAACGTTCAGAGCTACTAATGGGACAAACAGAGAAAATGGTCCCAAATCTCTGAGGAATTCTTCCCCTCTCTGTGCTGTTTATACTCATGCTTCTTTCTCCTAGAAGCTTCTGGCACTTATGTGCACCTTTTTTTCCTTCATAAGCGATTGTGTGTGACTTACGAAAGAAGACAGAGCAACACGTCATATGTTACCATAGGGAGAAATGTCACTCAGAGGTAACTGAAATATGAATGCAGAATTCAATATAGTACATGGCTCTCATTGGTATGAAGAGAAGAAGAAATTCTTCCTGGAAATCATCTTCCATGAGAAGGACTTTATTCATTAAGGTTAAAGTGAGCTTTAACTTTTGGGGGGGTTACAGATGTGTATCAGTGATGACAAATGAGGATGTGCTGTAGGAACAAATAGCCTTAAGATCTCCTTGGAATCGAACATCAACGCTTTATTTTTTCCTCACACTACATGTCCATTTTGGGTTGGCAGGAGAGACCAGCTGATTGAAGACCCTCAGGGCCAGAGCTAATGAAGCTGCTGCCATTTTGACCATTGCCAACCATGATACCAGAGGGAAAGGAAATGTGGTGAACTTTGTCTCTTAAAGCTTCTGTCCAAAAGTGCCCCAAGTCACTTCTCACATTTCAGTACCCCAAGTCACATGGATGTATTTACTTCTAGAGGTGGGAGAGTGCCATCTTCTTATGGTCCAGGAAGAGAGAAAAGCAAAAGATTTGTGATCATGCTGATGACTAGCACAGAATTACTCTAATAATCTTATGAAAGCTGTGGACTCTCCCACAATATGCACAGATGTACCCATTGCTGATACAATTTCATTTCAATTTCAAGTGGTTCACAGACATCGTGAAGCCCATATACTGATTCTGTAAAGATTCTACTACAGGATGAGAACTGTAGTTCCAAATTATATACTCATTGCTAATTTCTCTATCAATATTTACCTAAGAGCTTTCTCGCTCTCTTGCTCTCTTAAAAGCACTCAGCGAGAACATGCGGTGTTTGATTTTTCTGCTCTTGTGTCAGTTTGCTGAGAATGATGGTTTCCAGGTTCATCCATGACGGGTGTTGAACAATGAGAACACATGGACACACAGAGGGGAGCACTACACAGTGGGGTCTGTTGGGGGGAAATAGGGGAGGGACAGCAGGGGGTGGGGAGTTGGGGAGAGATATCATGGGAAGAAATGCTAGATATGGGTGATGGGGAAAAAGGCAGCAAATCACACTGCCATGAGTGTATCTATGCAACAATCTTGCATGTTCTTCACATGTACGCCAAAGCCTAAAATGCAATAAAAAAAAAAGCAATCTCAGTTCTTTTCACTTACTATGTAAAGTACTGTAGGAATCTAAACAGTATTAGACTCTGGGAATGTGTTCTAGAGCAGCATAATCCAGCACAGTAAGTGAAACTGTCACTTGACAGTACTATCACTTCTTAGCGATGTGATTAGTCAAATTGTCAATGAGATCGGGGCAAATTCCTTAACATTCTGCATCTCAATTTTGTCTTCTCTAAAATAGAGATTCTAGAATCTTCTTCACAGGGTTGTTGAACATTTAAAGGGATGGATATTTATGGGTTAGGACCAATATGTACTTTATCCCCTATAACTTTGCAAAGTTGGGTGGCATCGTGTAGGTATGGGGTAGAGAAAAGTGGTGATACTCGTGTAAGCTTAAAGGGTTATTAGAAGAAGGTGGTCTTGTGTAATACCACAGAAAGACACAGGCTGTGCCCCTCCTGCTGATTTATGGCCGAGCTGCAGGAGCAAACATGTGAGACCACTGAAAATTGAATGAAATCATAAGCCTAGTATGGATCACTGCCAAGTGATTACTTCAGAAAATAAGTGCTCTAAATTCAGACAAGGAGAAGATTGCTATTGGCAGGAGGGATCATGGGAAGACTTTGTGGAAGAGGTGAGGTTTGAACTTGAAGGACTGAATTTGGGTTGGTGGTATAGAGGAGGCAGCCATTTTGCTCAGAAGGAATGATGGAACAAAGCAGAGGAATTAAATGAGATGATGATGCATGTGAACATACATGGGCTTGTTGAGCTTCTGGGAAATGCCTCACAGGATTGTAATGACCAGGCTTAGGGCAGAAGCTGGGGAGTAGGGGCTTAGGCACTGGGGCACTTGGAAGCTGCTTGGTGTGGGAGAAGATGGGATCTCACAGGCGGAATAGGCTGGGGCTAGTCCTGAGCAATTCTGAAGTTTCAGTCCAATCAAGCTGCCACCTTCTATTATTGATTAGCACCACTGTCCCTCAGGAAGCCAGAGTTCCCACAAGTTCTTCCACTTCTTCTAGGAAAACCTAAGTAGTATCTGAAATCCAACATTCCAGGGGTATTTGCATTTTAGTAGGGAGCAAAATCATAAGCTAAAGTCACATGATGAATGAGTGAAGTGCTTTAAGTGGTGATAGGAGTTTGTTTGGGTGGCCTTCCAAAGCCATGCACCTTGTTTTCAGCTGCCCTTACCAAAGCTGCCCCTCACTTCATTGACACTCCGACAGGCTTGCTCCTTGAATCAAATGCTTGCAATTTCTGCCCCAATAACTGTCATTATAAACAGGAGGTTCAGAAAGCAATACTGAGCAGAATGTTCATCCCCAGCTTTGAAGAACCAGCTCAGTGTTAATATCTTCCTTAGTTTACCTAAAGTGATTTTTAAAAAATTATTATTTTTTAGAGATAGGGTCTTGCTCTGTTACCCAGGCTAGAGTCTAGGCCATGATCATAGCCCACTATAGCTCCTGGACTCAGGTGATCCTCTCTCCTCAGCCTCCAGAGTAGCTAGGAATACAGACATGCCACCATGCCCAGTTAATTTAAATATATATATGTGTGTATGTGTGTGTGTGTGTATATATATATATATATATATATATATATATATATATATATATATATATTTGCAGAGATGGGGTTTCTCTATGTTGCCCAGGCTGGTCCCAAACTCCTGGCCTCTAGTGATCCTTCTGCCTGGGCGTTTCAAAGTGTTGGGATTACAGGCCCGAACCATGGCATCAAACCTGCAGTGATTTTTTTTTTTTTTTAATCATGTAATCTGCTTCGTATCTCAAATTGGGCATTTTTTAGCAAAGAGGATATATGGGGACCAAAATGTTATTATTGCTCTTTCTGTATATGATTTCTCCCAAATGGTCACTGTTTGGTTTGTCTTTTTTTTTTAAGACATAGTCTCTCTCTATTGCCAGGCTGGAGTGCAGTGGTGTGATCTTGACTCACTGAAACCTCTGTCTCCTGAGTTCAAGTGATTCTCCTGCTCAGCCTCCCGAGTAGCTGGGACTACAGGCACACACCACCATGCCCAGCTAATTTTTGTATTTTTAGTAGAGATGGGGTTTCGCCATGTTGGCCAGGATTGTCTCAAACTCTTGACCTTGTGATCCGCCTGCCTCAGCCTCCCAAAGTGCTGCAATTACAGGTTTGAACCACCATGCCCGGCCTGGTTAATCTTTCATGGCACCTATTCCTGCATCATATCAGTAGGGAATTTTGGAGGTCTATAAGAAAAAGATGTCTAGAAAGGGATGTGGAACACTTTAAGACTTAGACCATTAGATTTTAATATGAGAGCGAGGTCTCCTCTCTGATTTTTCTATTTCAGCGACAGGCCATCCTAGGAAACCTAAAATGGTAAGATGACCAAGTGTTCATTTACCTTTTTCTCCTTATGCCCAATTTGATGAACTTGACAAACTGTCTTAACTGCTTTTATATTTTGATGAGAATGAGTTCAGTGTATATCTATGATAAGTCAAATGGATTTTTCACATCTTTCTTCTGCTTAAATGAATCTGCTAGCACAGTTAAGAAGATATGTTTGCTTGAGTAAGGACGGTGCTGAAGGCCGGGCGCAGTGGCTCATGCCTGTAGTCCCAGCACTTTGGGAGTCCGAGGTCGGTGGATCACCTGAGGTTGGGAGTTTGGGACCAGCCTGTCCAACATAGTGAAACTAAAAATACAAAAATTAGCTGAGTGTGGTGGTGCATGCCTGTAATCCCCAAATTCCAGATACTAGGAAGGCTGAGGCAGGAGGCAGGAGAATTGCTTGAACTCAGGAAGTGGAGGTTGCAGTGAGCCGAGATCGTGCCACTGTAACTGTCACTCTAGCCTGGGTGACAGACTGAGACTATGTCTCAAAAAAAAAAAAAAAAAAAAAAAGAACAGTGCTAAACTGTGTTTTGACCACTGAAATACAGATCCACTTCAGGACCCTGAAGGGTGCCCACCAAGCTAGATGGGGATGGAAATTCTGGTAGACATTCAACATTCATCTACTGGATGGCTGCCTCTTCCCTAAGAGCATGTCAGTTTCTGATTGGAGAATCTCCCCTCCCCTGTGAGTGGGCAAACAAGTCTGACTGGCAGGGGTGCTCTGCTAATGGAGCTCCCTCTCCATGGAAGAAAACCGCAGGGAGGAAAGCGTTCTGCTAGCGCTGCAGTTCTCCCAGTTGCTTGTGCTGCTTTACTTCCTCCAGCATGCCAAGTGCATGCCTGCCTCTGGGCTTTCGCAGTTACTGTTCATCTTGGACTTCTGTTGCCCCAGATGGTCCTGTGGATTCCTTCCTCCCTTGCTATAGGTTGCTGGTCAGATGTCTTCTCAAAAATGCGTTTGCTGACCATCACACCTACAGTAGACTCCCCCGCCCTATCCTGTGACCCTGAGTTGTTGTGTCTTTCTTTATAGCCCTCTTCACTGTTTTTCATGTCTGACTCCTCACTAGAATATAAGAACCATGAGGGCGGAGACTTTGTTTAGCCATAGCTGTATCCAGTGCCTTAGGACAGCGCCTAGCATTTAGTATGCATTCAAAAAAACAGGTGCTGAATGAATGAGCCCTTTTCTCCCCTCCTCCAGTACAGCCAGGCGCAAGTAAGTGACTTCAGCTTGACCAATGAGGGCCTCTCCTCTGGGACTGTCAGCGCAGTGAGTGGCCGAGGGAGACGCTTTGGGTCATTCCTGGTTGCAGGGACAGTGATGGCAGGAACTAAGCAAGCTGGGTTCCTGCCTCAACTGCTTGGTCCTCTGCAGGGCCCTTTCTCCAGCCCATTACCAGACTAAAGAGAATGATGGAAACTACCACCCTCTGTCACTTCTGTGGCATACTTGATAGTCCACAAATCCCCTTTGGTCTAAGTTAGGTAGAGTGAATCTCTGTTAACCTGCAACAAGAGCCTTAGCTGATACTCATATGGGAACACATGTTATTCCAGTCCCCAACACACTGTCCTGTTGGGGTTTCACCATATTGGCCAGGCTGACTGTCCTGGCCAAACTCCTGACTGTCCTGGCATAGTCAGCACCCAGAAGGTGCCATGAGAAGGTATTGAGACTGGTCCCTGTGTGTGACTTGTGGAGCCAGCCGCATTACTTTTAGAGCTCACTCTTAATATTTTACCCCCATAGATACCACCTGGATATAGCTGGGCCGTTTCATTCTAGGTAGTTTTCATCATTCTCTTGGCTTTCGGGTTTGTTTTCCTTCTTCCTGACTTGTTACTTATAGAAACCCAATCCCCTCTCTGAACTTTTGGTCAGTTTTTGTCTTTGCCATGCATTTTTTTATTCACCTCCTCAGAAAGAACTCTATTGAATGTGCGTGCATTTTAAAAATAATTGGATTTCTGTATTATCATTTATAGCTAATGGCGGCAGTCTTCAAGGTTTTGCAGAAGTAAAGGTTGAGAGTGGCTGGTATAGGAGCAGAGATTGGGGGTTTTTCAGCACTCATGGCTATTGGAAGAGATGGCAGGCAGTCCTTCCAACTTAAATATCATTTCTAGGCTGAAAAAACAAAACCATTATTATGGAATAATTGGAAGCTAAAAACCCTGGATTGACTTTTTAGGCATATATGCCATGAATATTAAATAGTGTTCTTAGTAGTGCTCTCCCAGCGCAACAGACTTTTCCCCACATTTGGTACTGATGAAAATGTGCGGTACCAGTAAACACTAAGTGTTTTGTTTAAATATTAAACTTTAAAGTGCTGCATCAATTTTTAATGGGTAAACTCTCCTTGAAAGGCTCCACCAGGCTGCCCTTCCCTATCAGCAAAACACTTGAGGGGCACCAGCCGAGCTCTCAGGTTACAGGGAAAAGGCTGAGCACACTGAAACCCTCCTCAGGGCATCTCTGAAAAGCCAATCTGTGAGCAGAGGGCAGGCTGGCTCTGAATCACTTAAAACCTCTGTTTCCAAAACTGTGTTAATCAGTCATGTATCAGGAAGTTGCAATCCCAGAAAATTCTTCAGTCAACAGATTTTAGAGCTTACCTCTTGCAAAGAATTGCTGATTGGAAGAGAATCATCTAGAACATGCCAGCACAGCAGTTTGTATTGATGGTATTGGAGGCCCTAGTGACAATGTCTCTGGAGGGATAGTCACACCCTTGCCTCAGGGATGTCATATGAGGAGTTTCTGCAGTATTCGAATGAGGGGTGATGACTGTCCTGGCTAAAGGATCACCGTAGATGGTCACTCCTTGTTCTTTATCCTTATGTGATTGAGAGAAAGGGCCTAAAGGGAGTGGGACACGAATTTGTAAAGAGTAGGTACGAGGAGAAGGACAGGATCAGGACGCCTGACTTGGTACTCAGGCAGAAATACCCTGGTGGTAAAAGTTGAGGGAGCACCGTCGTGAACACTGTTAACTTCTTGCCTTTCTGCGTTGTTCTGTTCATTCACTTACAGAAGTAATTTATGGAGGGCACCATGGCCAGAAAGTCCTTACTGGGTTTCAGAAATGTCAGGTAGCTGGTGTATTTGAAACTTAGCAAGATGTGTGGGGAGTGGTAAGAAATGGGGGGGGGGGGGGTTATCCATCTGTGGTTGAGTTTGGAGGTGGTTCTGCCATTGGCTTGAGGACCTATGAGAAGAGCCCCAGCGCTTTAGCCACACCATGAGAGTGGGAGGCTCATGCACCATCCAGAGTCTGCTCTGGGCTTAGAAACTTTCCAAAAAGCACATCTGTGTTACAGTTTTAGACTTTCTAAGGCTGTACTTCAATAAGACTTCACTGCCAAGTAGTTTGGGATATAAGTGCGACAAAAAGAATTTGAAATTCAGAAATAATAGATGGAATTGCTTGAAAGCTGACTATTGGAAAACCAATGATTTCACAGTGAATTGTAATATCAGTACAAACTAAATTATGAAAAACATAGAAAGGGAAGAAAGTGATATACTTGGAATATTAGGAAGAAAATGATACTATATAGATATAGATATAGATATAGATACATGCTATATATATTTTTTGAGATGGAATCTCACGGCTGGAGTGCAGTGGTGTGATCTCAGCTCACTGCAACCTCTGTCTCCTGGGTTCAAGCTATTCTCCTATGTCAGCCTCCCAAGTAGCTGGGACTACAGGCACCTGCCACCACACCTGGCTAATTTTTGTATTTTTGATAGAGACTGATTTTCCCTCTATTGGCCAGGCTGGTCTTGAGCACCTGACCTTGTGATCTGCCCACCTTGGCCTCTGAATGTGCTGGGATTACAGGCGTGAGCCACCATGTGTGGCCTATGACTCCTGTATTATGTACAACCGTTAGCTTCACTGTCTAAGTGGTTAGGGTAGCCACCAACCACATATGACTTTTTAAATTAAAACTAAATACTATTAAAAATTTACTTTCTGTTTTAGTTTGTTTTATGTTGCTGTAACAGAATATCATAGCCTGGGTAATTTATAAAAAATAGAAACTTAGTGTTTACAGTTCTGGAGGCTGGGAAGTTCAAGATTGAGGGTCAGGGCCTTCATGCTGCATCATCCCATGATGGAAGGTGAGGGGATGAGCAAGAGCAAGAGGGGGCTGAACTGGCTTTTATAACAAGCCCACTTTCGCAATAACTAACCCACGCCTGTGACGACAGCATTAATTCATTTATTAGAGTAGAGCCCTCGTGACCTAATTACCTGGTATTATGTGGCAGCCCCCAGCACTGTTGCACTGGGGATGACGTTTCCAACCCATGACATTTGGGGGACACATTCTAGCCACAGAACCTCTTTGTTTACACTAGCCACATTTCAGGTGCTCAGTGGTTGTTGTATTGGACAGCACAGGTACAGAACATTTCCATCATTTCAGAAAGCTCTGCTAGATGGCACTGCAGACAATGTGAGGGTAAGAAATTTGGGAAATACAATGTTTTTATTAAATGCATTTTCTGGCCAGGCACAGTGGCTCATACCTGTCATCCCAGCACTTTGGGAGTCTGAGGCAGGTGGATCACCTGAGGTTAGGAGTTTGAGACCAGCCTGGCCAACATGGTGACACCCTGTCTCTACTAAAAATATAAAATTAGCTGGGTGTGGCGGCACATGCCTGTAATTCTAGCTACTTGGGACACTGAGGCAGGAGAATCACTTGAACCTGGGAGGTGGAGTTTGCATTGAGCTGAGATGGCACCACTTCACTTCATCCTGGGTGACAGAGGGAGACTCTGTCTCAAATAAATAAATAAATGCATTTTCTCATTTCTTCAATGGTTCCTCCAGACTTTCAGCTCACTCCAGCTTTGCAATCACTACCCCCTCATCACTGTTGACAACAGGTTGTGACTCTTCTGCTGTAAGAAATGTAGACAACATTAGGTGTGGATCTTTTTTTAAGAGTTTTATATTTTGTCCTTCTATCCCCAGCACCTACCTCCTCGCATCTGCTGCTATTTCCTCATCCCCTCTTAGAGGAAGCGGCATCATCCCTCCTGTTTATTGCTAATCTCTTCATCTGTGCACTAGAATCAACTCTTTTGTCTTTCAAGGAACAGGCTTTATCAATTATTGCTTTCTCTTTCATATATACTGCATAGAATTCTGTGAATTTGTATCTCTATATATTTAATAGATTCACAGAAAGTTTGAAAAAAATATAAAAGGAAGTCCTGTATACCCTTCACCCAGTTATCTCTAATGGTAATATGGTGCATAACTATAGTACAGTATCTAAACCAGGAAATTGACATTGGTGCAATTCTCAGAGCTTATTAAGGTTTTACCAGTTTTGGGATCCAAGATGGCCAAATAGGAACAGCTCTGGAGTGCAGTTCCCAGCGAGAACAACGCAGAGGGTGAGTGTTCACTGCATTTCCAAACGCGTTTTTACTGCCTACAGACCAGGAGATGCCCAGGCTGAAAAGCACCACAAGTTTCCAGCAAGGCTGTTTCAGCTGGCACAGCAGGTCTCCACAAAAAAACCCACATAAATCTGGGTGGCCATTTCAACTGGAGCCTGGCACACATGGGAGACAGAGCTGCACATTCAACTGAAAAAGAGAGGCCTGAAACAGGGACCCAGGTGATCTGGCTCGGGAGGTCCCACGCCCACAAAGACCAGCAATCTGAAATGCTCTGGACTGAGAGTTTTGCAGCAAGCACAGCTGGACCCAGCATGGTCCAGCTCTATTGGGGAAAGGGCGTCTGCCATTTCCAAGGCAGTCCGACATTACTGAGTGGTCCGCCATTACCAAGGCAATCCACCATTACCAAGGCAATTTGCCATTACTGAGGCAATCCGCCATTACCGAGGCAGTCCACCATTACTGAGGCAGTCCACCATTACTGAGGCAGACTGCCATTACTGAGGCAGTTCTGACTATACCTCTGTAAGCAAAACTGCAAGGAAGTTCACACAGCAGCTGGGTAGAGACCATGGCAGCTCAGCAACACCTCTGCTGGCAGACTGTGACTAGACTACCTCCTCTCTGGGCAGGGCATCTCTGAAAAAAGGCAGCAGCACGTCAGGAACTTATAAATAAAGCCCCACCTTCCCAGGACAGAGCACCTGGGAAAAAAAGGTGGTTATGAGTTCCGCTGCAGCAGACTTAAACATACCTGCCCAGTAGCTCTGAACAGAAAAACAGAGGTCACAGCTCAGCACTTGAGCTCCTATAATGGACAGACAGTCTCCTCAAGCAGCTCCCTGACCCCTGTATATTCAAAGAGATACCTCATAAAAGAGAGCTTAGGCTGACATCTGGCAGGTATCCTTCTGGGACAAAGATAACAGTAGAAGAGACTGGCAGCAACCCTTACTGTTCTGCAGCCACTGCAGGTGATCCCCAGGCAGGCAGGGTCTGGAGTGGACCTCCAGCAGTCCTACAGCAGAGAGGCCTGACTGTTAGAAGGAAAACTGAAAAACAGAAAGAAATAACTTCATCATCAACAGAAAAGATGTCCACTCAGAGGCCCCATCCAAAAGTCACCAACTACAAAGACCACAAGTAGCTAAATCCACAAAGATGGGAAGAAGCCAGTGCAAAAAGGATGAAAGCACCCAAAACCAGAATGCCTCTCCTCCTCCAGGTGATCATAACTCCTCACCAGTGAGGGAACAAAGCTGGATGGAGAATGAGTCTGATGAATTGACAGAAACAGGCTTCAGAAAGTGGGTAATAACAAACTTTTCTGAGCTAAAAGAACATGTTCTAGCCCAATGCAAAGAAACTAAGAACCTTGAAAAAAGGTTTGATGAATTGCTAACGAGAATAAACAGCTTAGAGAAGAATATAAATGAATTGATGGAGCTGAAAAATACAACATGAGAACTTTGCAAAGCATACACAAGTTTCAATAGCTGAATCGACCAAGCAGAAGAAAGGATATTAGAGATTGAAGATCAACTCAATGAAATAAAATGAGAAGGCAAAATTAGAGAAAAAAGAGTAAAAAGAAATGAACAAAGCCTCCAAGAAATACAAGGTTGTTGTGCCATTTTTGTATTCCCACAGTAATGCATGAATGATAAGTTTCTCTGCATTTTTGCCAGTGTTTGGTGTTACCATTATTTTTCATTTTGGCCATTCTGATATGTGTGTGGTAGTATTTTATCATGGCATTAATTTTCATTTCATTTCATTTGTTTTCTTTTTGAGACAGTGTTTAGCTCTGTTACCTATGCTGGAGTACAGCAGCATAATCAAAGCTTCACTGCTATCTTAAATTTCTGGGTTCAAGCCATCCTCCCACCTCAGCCTCCAGAGTAGCTGGAACTACAGGAGTGAGCCTGAGCCCCAGCCTTAATTTTCATTTCCTTAGTGGTCCATGATGTTGAACATCTTTTGATGTATCATTTGCCATAAATCCTCTTCGGTGAAATATCAGCTCATATCTTCGGTGAAATATCTTGCCCATTTTCTATTTGGATTGTTTGTCTATTAAGTTTTGAGAGTACTTTATATATTTTAGACACAAGGCCTTTATTAGATACGTGACTTGGAAATACTTTCTCTAAGTATAGCCTGCCTTTTCACAGAGTCTTTGGTAAAGCAAAAGTTTTTAAATTTTGGCAAGTCTTTCTAACATGTATATATACATTATTATTATTATTATTATTATTATTATTTAGATGGAGTTTCACTCTTGTTACCCAGGCTGGAGTGCAATGGCACAATCTTGGCTCACTGCAACCTCAGCCTCCTGGGTTCAAGCGATTCTCCTGCCTCAGCTTCCTGAGTAGCTAGGATTGCAGGCATCTGCCACCATACCTGGCTAATTTTTTTGTAGTTTTAGTAGAGACAGGGGTTTCACCATGTTGCCTAGACCGGTCTTGAACTCCTGACTTCAGGTGATTCACCCACCTCAGCCTCCAAAAGTGCTGGGATTATAGGTATGAGCCACCGAACCTGGCCTACTATACTTTAAATATACATATTTAACCTAACCTGTTCTGCTGCTCTTTTTCTATTAGTGCAAAAATTGCATCACGGTCCTCTAAAGGGAAATACATTTCTTTTCCTATTGTTCTATGAGTCAACAATGCTATAATCTGCTTAGTGGTACCCCAAACACACTTGGAAGTCATCTTTGACTCCTCCAATTCTTTGGGCTTCTACCTCTAATCACCAACTCAAATCCCTGTCTGTTCTTACTTATGTTTCTCAAATTCATCCTATTTTGTCGTAGCCTCAGTGCCATTGTCTTAGTTCAAACCCTTATTATTTCTTGCCAGGATCATTGCACTCAACTTCTAACCGTGCTGCTGGTCTCCCAGTCCTGCCTGACACAAAGCCAACTTCCACATTGCTGCAGAATGATCTATAAGAAATGCAGCCCAATCATATTACTCGTCAGTTAAAAAAAAGTCCTTAAACGGTTTACCACCCTCTGCAGAGTACAGCTGAGCTCTCTGAACACGATGTACACCTTCCTTTACAGTCCCTCCTCTGCCTCATCTCTTGCAGCTCCCCATAAAACAAATCAGCTCCAGCCATTCTAATCTGCCTTCAGTTTCTCAAATGCATTGAGATTTCTTGATTCTGATGCTTTGCTTGGGATGTTTCCCAAGCCCTTGTGCATAAGGCTTCTGTTCTGCATTCAAGATTTGGCCAAGTGTGGTGGCTCACACCTGTGATCCCAGCACTTTGGGAGGCTGAAGCAGGTGGATCACTTGAGGTCAGGCGTTCGAGACCAGCCTGGCTAACATGGTGAAAACCTGTCTCTACTAAAAATTCAAAACTTAGCCAGGCATGGTGGCCACACGCCTGTAATCCCAGCTACTCGGGAGGCTGAGGCAGGAGGATCTCTGGAACCTGGGAGGCAGAGGCTGGAGTGAGCCAAGATTGCTGCCACCGTACTCCAACCTGGGGGACAGAGTAAGACTCTGTCAAAAAAAAAAAAAAAAAAAAAAAAAAAGATTTAACGAGGGCACTCCAGCCTGGGTGACAGAGGAAGACTCTGTCTCAAAAAAAAAAAAAAAAAAGAAAAGAAATTTTAACAAGAGAGCAACTCCTCCTCCATGGAGACATCCCTGATTGCCCAGTCAGGATTACCTGCTCTTTGCACATATCGCATGCTGTGCATAACTCTATCAAGGCAGGGACTATATCTAGACTTATTCCTGGGGCTTAACAAAGTACTTGGCCCATAACTTACAAACATTATGGAGTGAATAAATGAATCTAAGGAATTGGATCTTCTCTATATTGAAACTACCTGGTTCTCCACCTTCACTAGCCTATAATCTCTTGAGGGTTGGAACTGTCTCTAGTCTCTGTCCATAGCATTTGCAGAATGCCCAGTTCACAGGACAGTTTCAGTAAATATTTGTTGGATATACGAATGAAGCAAAGTGGATATTCTTGCAATTGGTGCAATTTAAGTTAATCTTTTTGCCTTTGCATATCCCTAGAGGTGAGCTCTGAGCCTGACAGTAAAAAAGTACAGAAAACAACAGAAACTAGTGCTGGTTTCATACATTCACATGGCTGAGTGGGCATGTCTGGCTCAGGTATGGTTGTTTCTACCCTAGGCAGCCCCAGGAAGGCAGGAGGCTACTTATGTTGTTCGTAATTTAACAAGAACATACTGACCTTTCCTCTATTGGGCAGCTACTGAGTGACAAAAACAGTCTCCTCATCTAGCTTGAAGTCAGATCCTGTTTTGAGCTACTGTGGATAGCTCAAAAAGAGATGTTAACCTTTCGGGTAACCCTTTCTGAAATAGAGAGGTTCTTTGAGATATTGCTAAAATAACTGATTACTATGAAATCAAATTTATCTGACTCATTTTAGGTTATAAACTTCTTTCAGATGCATCCAGATTCAATGTGCAGTATGTGAACGTTGGCCAGGGCTGGCTTTCAGGCAAAAAGAAAAAAGAAAATAGAGCACTATAGTTTAAGGGGCAGATTAATTTTCTGGCAGTAGTCTGCATGAGGTTTTTTTGGAGAAACAATTCAATACAAAATAATTATCCTATTAGGTCTAAATTAGCAATTATGATCTTATTAGGAGAAAATATTTATGCTGTTATTTTTGTCACGCAGCTACTCCATTGATGGAGTAGCCCTGATTTCTCCATTTCTTCTTTAAGCTCTCTTGCCTTGCTGCAGAAAAGCCCCATGCCACTTCCCTGCTCCCCAGGCTCCTCCATACCCCACCTTACCCTGGCATTCTGGATGAAATGAGATTTGTCAGGCATTTGTGTAACATATGTGTGTGACCATGTGTTCCTTCAAAAGCAGTCGTTTGCCTTTAGTAAAGGGATTTTGGAAAATTAAGCAGAAGAGGAATAGAAAGGCTGTGGGGGCTAATGCTGAGTCTCTTGTAATCACCTGCCTTAATGATTATTAGCTTCATTCCAGTTCAGCCACTTTGTCCCATGGTCACACCTTGGACCCTGTCATTTGCAGGAATGACTGCAGTGTGCAGTCTTAATTTCAGATATCCTGTTTTCTACTGAGACCTCCTGTCCTTCCGATTTGCTTGCTCACATAAGCCACAGGCATGTTCCTCTGATGTTTTTTAGAGAGCCAGTCAATCCATTGATCCTCATCACCTTGTAATTGCTTTCTTTCTTATCCAGGTAGATTTCAAGGTTCCACAGAGTCATTGCTTTGCAAATGCTGTCAGCTTTCCTCCCCATTTTCTGTTCATCACGCTCACCTGACAAAACCCCAACCTTGGAATAACCCTCCCATCTGTGCCTCCATTTGAGTGGTTCAATGTTGCTGGACAAAATTGCACAAGTGAATGGACCTGGCTCGCTTAAATTGCACAAGAGCATGGATTTAACTTAATTAATGCCAATTTTTGAGGCTTAAGTTTATTCATAATCCTTAAATGAACATTAATCCTACTTAGTGGACTTCTTCCTGGCATTATTTTTTCTTTTTTTACAGGCCCCCCGGCCCTTCCTCCATCATTGTTCTCAACTGATACCTCATCCTCAGACTTAGAGACCCTTAGCATCCATGCACATCAGAACTTGCAGATTCACCTACCTTTGTACCCACTTCACCTCATGCCCTTGCAGCTAAAGCCAGTCCTTCCCCTTGTCCCTGGATCATACCCACATCACCTTTCATTTCTCCCATTGTTATCAATAGCCAAGAACAATTGTGTTAGCTGCATGACAAAAATAACAGCATATTTTCTCCTAATAAGATTATAATTGTTAATTTAGACCTAATAGGATAATTATTTTGTATTGAATTTTTTCCTCCAAGAAAACCTCATGCAGACTACTTCCAGAAAATTAATCTGCCCTTTAAACTATAGTGCTCTATTTTCTTTTTCTTTTTTTATTTAGATGGAATCTCACTCTGTTGCCCAGGCTGAAGTGCAGTGGTGCAATCTTGGCTCACTGCAACCTCCGCTTCCCGGGTTCAAGTGATTTTCCTGCCTCAGCATTCAAAGTAGCTGGGACTATAGGTACATGCAACCACACCCAGCTAATTTTTGTATTTTTTAATAGAGACGGTGTTTCACCATGTTGTAGGCTGGTCTTGAACTCCTGACCTTATGATCGACCTGCCTCAGCCTCCCAAAGTGCTGGCATTACAGGTGTGAGCCACTACACCTAGCCAACTCTATTTTCTATCATAGCAAATTTTCACTTCTCTGCCTGACTTTTAAGTAGCTCCTAAACTGGGCTTGCCTTATTTTAGTCCTATTTTCACTCATTTTGTGTCCCAATCTATTAGTTAGGGTGGTCTCCTCATTTTCTCATTACATACCTTTATGAATTTATCTTCCCTTCACCCAAAACACTCTGTTTCCTGTTCAGCTATCACGTGGCAGTGAGGAACTCCATTTGAGATGTTTCTGACCCTTAAGCTCTTAAACCCTGTGTCTTTTTTTTTTTTTTTCAATTTTTTGAGACAAGATTCCCACTCTTGCCCAGGCTGGAGTACAGTGGCACGACCTCGGCTCACTGCAACCTCCGCCTCCTGAGTTCAAGTGATTCTCCTGCCTCAACCTCCCAAGTAGCTGGGATTACAGGTGCCTGCCACCATGCCCAGCTAATTTTTGTATTTTTAGTAGAGACAGGCTTTCGCCATGTTGGCCAGGCTAGCCTTGAACTCTTGACCTCAGGTAATATACCCATCTCAGCCTCCCAAAGTGCTGGGATTACAGGCGTGAGCCACTGTGCCTGGCCCCAGCATTTTAATAAAATTATCGACATTTAAATGATATCTACTTTATTTTGTATTTTAAAGAATTACACAGACTGTAAAAATGGCAGAAATTGCTTGCTTTTAAAAATAATTCAAGTATTTTAACTTTATATTACAGATAATTTTAAATATAAAAGTAGAAACTAATATAATGAACACCCATGTAATTATTACTCAGCTTCAATAATTAACATTTTCCCCCTTCTTATTGAATTTATCTCCTTCTATTTTTAAAAGAATTTTAGATCAAATCTCAGACATCATGCTTTCTTATTCTTGAATGCTTAAATATGCAGTTCGTTCATTCTTTCTCTCTCTCTTCCCTTCTTCCTTCCCTCCCTCCTTCCTTCCTTCCCTCCCATCTTTCTTTCTATTTCTGTCTTTCTTTTTCTTTTCTTTCTTTCTTTCTTTCTTTCTTTCTTTCTTTCTTTCTCTCTTTCTCTCTTTCTCTCTTTCTCTCTTTCTCTCTTTCTTTCTTTCCTGTTTTTGACACAAAGTCTCGCTCTGTTGCCCAGGCTGGAGTGCAGTGGCATGATCTCGGTTCACTGCAACCTCCACCTCCTAGATTCAAGTGATTTTCCTGCCTCAGCCTCCTGAATTAGCTGGGACTACAGGTGCACACCACTATGCCCAGCTAATTTTTGTACTTTTAGTAGAGATGGGGTTTCACCATATTGACCAGGATGGTCGCGATCTCCTGACCTCATGATCCACTGCCTCAGCTTCCCAAAGTGCTGGGATTACAGGTATGCGCCACCACACCCAGCCAATATGCAGTTCTAACCAATAAGAACTTTAAAAACCTGACCACTGTGCTGTTATCATACCTTATAAAATTAATAATTTCCTAATATCATCCAATATAGGCTTTCTCAACCTTGGCAATATGAAATTTGTGGCCACAGAGTTCTCTGTTGTTGGGGGCCGTTCTGTGCATGGTATAAAATTTAGGAGCATCCTGGTCTTTGCCACCAGATGTACACCCCACATCATGACAACCAAAAATGTTACTAGAGTGGAAGGAACATCACACCTGGTTGAGAATCGCTGACCTAATGCCGGTTTCTATTTAAGTTTGTACAGTTGTTTAAAACAATTTTAAAAATGTTTATTTATTTTTTGAGATGGAGTCTCACTGTGTCACCAAGGCTGGAGTGCAGTCGCATAATCTCAGCTCACTGCAACCTCCACCTCCCAGGTTCAAATGATTCTGCTGCCTCAGCCTGCCGAGCAGCTTGGACTGCAGGGACACATCACCATGCCCAGCTAACTTTTGTATTTTTAGTAGAGATGAGGTTTCACTATGTTGACCAGGCTGGTCTTGAACTCCTGACATTAAGTGATCCTCCTGCTTTGGCCTCCCAAAGTGCTGGGATTATGGGTGTGAGCCACCATGCCTGGCCTACACAATTGTCCCAATGGTGTCTTTTGTAGGTGAGTTAACATTGTATTGAAATCCAGAAAAACAGTGATCATTCTTATCACTACACACTAGGAGAGAGAAGGTAGATAGGAAATATGGCCAAGAGAAGAGGCATGTGAAAAGTGAGAGCAGAAATAAGGATGGTAAAATTTGAAGGTAGAAGAGGGACTATCCCTGGTGTAACTGGGAGGGTGATTAGTTGGGAAACAATATCCCAGTGTTAAAGTGTGTTGACGTCTCTTGACACACTTTTGCCAAGCGCTTAGCAGCAGAGGGTCTTGTCCACAGATGCACCTGTGACTGTTGTGTTGGATGGAAGAGTTAGGGCTGTGCTCTGGAAGACTGGCAATACACAGCAGGAGTGAGAGCCCTTTTTACTGACAACAAATTGTCCTTGGATCCCAACTTGTTGTACAACCTGTTTCTCTCTCCTAGTCACCAGAAGTAGACTGAGAAAAATCTGAAAACGTAGTCACATTTGAAAGGGAATCTCAAATTCAAAGCTTAAGTCATAATCCAGGATCGTCAAATGTTTAGAAACAATGAATGCCATGAAAGATAGCTGATGACTCAATGAACAGAAGAACTTACACCAAAGGAAAGAAAATATTGAAGGAAACTTTGAAAGATGCATAATTAAAACGCATAGAAAAGGGCCAGGTGCGGTGGCTCATGCCTGTAATCCCAGCATTTTGGGAGTCAGAGGTAGGTGGATCATCTGAAAGCGTTCTCTTGGAAACAGCATAAGGATGCTAATCATCACTATGTGCACTGTATGTATTGGCCAATGTAATAACACATATAAATAAATCAGGCATACACATATTTGAAAGGAAGAGCTCAGGGAACTATGATTGCATTTGCAGAAAGCATGGTTGTCTTCCTAGAAGATCCAAGACAATAAAATGGCACACTGCTAGAACTCTTTACTGCTAAAGTACTTGAATAAATGATTACAGTGCAAAACATAATAGGATTTCCATATATAGCCACAACCAATGAGACCATCCAGTTCCTGACAGAAATACAAATAAGAAATGGCTATGAATAAACCTTCAAGTATCTGTGCCATACTATCTGAAAGCAGCAACGACAACAATGACAATACTAAAAAATGTCATTGGAAGACGTAACAGAAGACCTGAAGAAATAATGAGAAATACCGTATTCCTGAATTGGAAAATACACTATTTTGAAAATAGTAGTTCTTCTCAAATATATTTATACATTCAAGGTATTATAGTCAGATCCTATCACGTTGAGTATAACAATCATCTAATCTTATTTTAGAAGGTGAACTAAGTATATAATAGTATTTTCCTACACCTCTTTTTGGAAATTATCCCAAAACAAAACCAACCCAAACAAAACAAAATAAAACAGAGAAATAGAAACGCAAACACATTTTCAATCAACCTGGGAGACACATCTGTAATTTTGAACCACAGTATAAGAGAATGGCTAACAAATTTATCTGAATGTAAACAGGCTGCAGAAAGATGCCAGGAGGACCCCTGTGAAGGCAGGATTCAAATGAAACTGGGAAAACCCAGCTCTCTAAAGTAATGCTACACCTGAGAGGTAAAACCAACAGATCCAATAATGTCACAATGGGTTTTGGAGTCCCCGTGCTTTGCATGAATTAGAAGGAGGTTGGGGCTGAACAAGAAATCACTAAGACCAGCCGTATTTTCAGTTTGGCTTTCTGTCAGGTAGGCAATATAGAGGAGAGAGACTAATTTGTGGACAGCCCCAAAGCTGCTGATTTTTATAATCTCCTCAGGAATATTATGAGTAGGCCAGGAGTGGTGGTTCACACTTGCAACCCCAGCGCTTTAGGAGGCTAAGCTGGGTGGATCACTTGCGCTCAGGAGTTCAAGGCCAGCCTGGGCAACATGAAAAAACCCCGTCTCTACAAAATACACAAAAATTAGCTGGGCTTGGTGGCACATGCCTCTAGTCCCAGCTACTTGGGAGGCTGAGGTGGGAGGATGGCTTGAGCCTGGGAGGTTGAGGATACAGTGAGCCAAGATTGTGCCACTGCACTCCAGCCTGGGTGATGGAGCGAGACTCTGTCTCAAAAAAAACCCCAAAGCAACAACAAAGAATATTATGAGCAAATTCAAGCCAATACACTTGAAAATACAGATGGAGAGAAATTATTAGAAAAAGAGAACTTCCCTAAAACTGCTATAAGAAACACAAACTGCACAGTTCTATGTCTGTTGAAGGATTAAATAGGTAATTAAAAACTTGCCACAAATCAAACTCCTTCCTTTAAAGGAAAGCTCTTAAAGAAGAGCAAGGTGGAACACATTCACAGGTGAATTCTATCCCTCATCAAAGGATGAAATAACACTCAATTTAGCACAAGCTATTCTGGAGAAGAGAGTGAAAAGGAACAACTTTACAAGTTTCTGATGCTTTTCCAATCTTGATCTCCAAATCTGCAAAGAATGTTACAAAAAAAAATGTAATGTCTTTCATGAGCACTGAGGCAAAAAACCCTAAGCAAATTATTAGCAGATTGAATCTAGTGATACTTAGAAGGATAATACATCATGACCAACTGTGATTTGTTTAGAAGATGTGAAACTGGTTAGCATTCAAAAGAGAATGGAATGATGGTTACCAGGAGCTGGGGAAGGAGGGAGCATGGGAAAAAGGTAGATGTTGGTCAAAAGGCATAAAGTTTCAGTTTGACAGGAGGAATAAGTTTTTGTCATTTATAGCATGGAATGATGGCCATAATAAATAATAATCACTAAAAGAATAGATTCTAAATGTTTTCAGCTTCAAAAAAGTATGTGGGGTGATGGATTTGTTAATCCGCTTGATTTAATCATCCCACACTGTAAACATATGAAAACATCACATTGTGCCCTGCATATCCAATTATTATTTGTCAATTAAAATAATTTTTAAAAATCAATTGATGTAACTTACCAGATTAACAGAATAAAGAAAAGAAATCATGGCCATTTTCGTAAACATTTGATTTAAATTCAAAATCTATTTATATTTAAAAACAATTTTAAAAGAAAAAAAATTTTAATTTGATAAATCTAAAAGAACAACACCCCAAACCTGCAGATAAAGCAAATATCATGTCTGATGAGAAATATTACAAGGCTTCCTCCTGAGGCTGTAATGAGAGAAAGATGTCTACTAAAACTGCTTTCATCAGTGTTGTACTAGAAGCCCTAAATGGCAAAATTAGAAAAAGAAATATTAAAGCAATGAGAATTGGAAGGTAAAAATAGAGCTCTTAATATTCACAGATGATAAGATTGTGTTTGTATTAAAAAAAAAACTATAGTTAAAACATTAGACATAATAAGTGAAATACAATAAATCAATACATTTCTATACACAGTATTTACAACAAATTTTAAAAGAATAATTAAGGCCGGGCTCGGTGGCTCACTCCTGTAATCCCAGCACTTTGGGAGGCACAGACAGGCATATCACGAGGTCAGGAATTCAAGACCAGACTAGCCAACATGGTGAAACCCCATCTCTATTAAAAAATACAAAAATTAGCTGGGTGTGGTGGCTTGTGCTTGTAATCCCAGCTACTTGGGAGGCTGAGGTAGGACAATTGCTTGAACTGGGACCGGAGAGGCAGAGGTTGCAGTGAGCTGAGACAGAGCCACTGCACTCCAGCCTGGGCTACAGAGAGAGACTCCATCTCAAAAAAAAAGAAAACCAAGAATAATTAAAATGTATTATTTACAATATCATTAAAGCTTCAAACATCTAGCAATAAATTTAATAAAAGTTATCTGAGAACTTTTCCCAGAAATTGATAATACACTATTGAGAGCTACCAAGGAAAATTTCATACATGAATATGATGGATGAATAAATTGTTTAAAAATCTATCTAGCAGAAACAGAAAAAATGTCAAAGGTCAAACCTTTCCAAAGCTTTTGTTTGTGCTTCTGCATCAAGAACTCAAATGTGTGGCCATTATTGCTCCAGCTGGCCCAAGAAGGAGATAATCCTGTATTCCTTCTTGCATTACCAACTCTGGGCATGAGTGCACTTAAATGACCAAGCACAGATCACATGCCTGTACCCTGGCTGCAATCAAAGCTAGGAACATATCTAGCATTTTCCCCTTCTTTGGAAGAGGTGGCCTTTGTCTACCAAGCCTGGTAACATAGGTATAAACCCAAAAAGGGATGCAAAAGGTAGGCACTTGAAACCATGACAAACATTCACTGAAAACATTCATATTCCTGCTAATAATGATGACTTGATTACTCTGAAAGTACTTCCAAGCACAATGAGAAAAACAATTCACAAAAATCAAATAGAAGATTCAATAATAATATATTACCATTAGTTTCCTAGAAAATCCATGAGCAACAACTAAAATGTTTTTATAAACTATGAATTTGGTTAGCTGGCCGACGCAAATTAATACGCATATGTCTTCATGTATATAGCTCACTAGATGACATAGTGGAAGAAAATATGGCACTTACAATAGCAAGAAATGTGAGGGATCAATAGAAAATGTAAACATGGTTCTGAAGGATGGAAAAAGAGGACTTAAATAGAAAGGCACATGATGTTTTCAAACAAGAGATTCAATATCATAAATATGTCGCGTGTCTCTAAATTTAATCTATACTTTTTTTTTTTTTTAGACAGTGTCTCACTCTCTCCCCTGAGCTGGAATGCAGTGGCGAGATCTCGGCTCACTGCAACCTCCACCTCCTCGGTTCAAGTGATTCTCCTGCCTCAGCCTCTCGAGTAGCTGGGGTTATAGGTGCATGCCACCATGCCAGGTTAATTTTTCTATTTTTAGTAGAGGTGGGGTTTCACCATGTTGGCCAGGCTGTTCTCAAACACCTGACCTCAAATGATCCACCCACCTCACAACCCCACCTGATGTGATTACAGGTGTGAGCCACTGCACCCAGCCTATTCTGTACATTTGACATGATCCTTTCCCTCCAAAATTAACAGTAGGATTTTTACTGGAACTTGACAATCTAATCCTAAAAACTATATGGAAACACAAACAGGCAAGAATAGCTAGCAAAATTTTTTTTTTTTTAAAGAGTAATGGGAGTGTATTTGTCTTAGGCCTTAGAACGTAAAATCATCCAAAGGGTAAGATATAGTATTTGAATACATGAAGTGACTTGAAATATGATAAAGATGACATTTCATATCATTGGGGAGTGATATATTTGCTCTTTTGATTGGCAGAAACGAAAGATTACTAATACCCAATGGTGGAAAAGATGCAGAGGAATGCATAAGCATGTAAAATGGCATGACCTTTGTGGAGAGCATTTTTTCTTAGCCTCCATTTTAGGAATCTGCTTATGCCTTAACCGAGCAACTCCACTTTTAGGTGTTCATGCTAAAGAAACACTAGCACCTATGCACAAAAGGGCCTTGGAGAATTGTTTTAATTGGAGAAAAATAGATTATAATCTAAGTGTCCTTATAAATAAAGTATTATGGATCTATATTGTGGAATACATTGCAACAGGTAAAATAAATATGGTTTAAAAATAAGAAAGATCATATGAGTAAAATGTGGCATCTCAAGAACATATTTTAAAGTTGAAAAGAGAATTGTAGCATAATATACATAGTGTGATTCCACTGATGTCAAAAGGGTCTGCATACATACATATGAGTCGGATGGTATTGTTATCTTAAGTTTATTAGTTTACCAATGAGGAAACTGAGGTACTGAAGGGAAAAGATGAGTGTTTGGAAGACTATCTGGGGAAAGAGCATTTCAGGCAGTGAGAATAGCTAGTTCCGATGTCCTGGAGTAGAAGCAAGCCATGCCGACTGGAGGAAAAGGAAGGCGATCACGGAGGCTGGAGTAAGGTGAGTGAAGGTGGTTCGTGAGAGATCAGAAGAGAGACGTGGTCAGATCCTGTCTTTGGCTTTTGTTTGGAGAGAAATGGGAGCCACTGGAAAGTTTTGAGCATGAAGATGACATTATTTGATTTTTCTTTTTAAAATAATTTGCTGCCATGTTGAAAATTGGCTGTAAAAAGGCAAGGGTAGAAGTAGAAAGATTAGTTAGAAGGCTGCTGCAATAATCCTGAGGACAGATGACAGCGGCTTGGACCACGGCCAGGGGAAGTATTGAGAAGAAACCAGATTCTGGATATATTTTGAGGACAGAGTCAACAGAAATTTAGGGTAAGTTGAATGAGTAAGAGAAAGAGAGAAGACACAGGATTTTTGGTCTGAGCAGCAAGATGGAGGAGATTGTCATTCACTGAGATGAGGAAGGTCAGGACTTTGCTTTTTGACATGTTCAGTTTCAGTTTCTATGAGATATTCAAGTGAATGTGTGAAGCAGGTGAGTGGATGTAAGAGTCTGGAGTTCCAGGGAGAGGTCTAGGGCGAAGATGTAAGTAAACTTAGGAATCCTTGAGATATGGGTGTTACTCAAAGCTGTATGCTGGGTGACGTCAACAAGAGAGTGAGTGTTAACAGACAGGCACCAGGTGCAGGACTGAGTCCTGGGTGCCCAGGAGGGAGAAGAAGGGGACCTAGCAGAGGAGAATGAGAAGCAACCAGGAGGTTGGAGGGAAACCAGCAATGGGTGGTAACCAGGAAGATCAAGTGAAAAATATATGTCAGGGAGAAGGGAGTGTTTAACGGTGTTAAATGCTGTCTCTGGGTCAATAAGATGAGGATGGAGAATCAACCTTAGATTCAGCAATGCTGTGGTCATTGTTGACCTCAAGAAGAGCAGCGTTGGTGGTGGTATGGTAGGAAGCCTCATGGAGAATGGGAAGAGAGGAATTAGAGGTAACAAATACAGCCTGTTCTTCAGAGGCATTGTTCTGTTTTGAAGGAAAGCAGAGGTATGAGGCAGTTTCTGGAAGTGGGAGGGGTAGAATTGTTTAGTTGTTGATAATGATGTGGTTTTTATTGTTGTTGTCATTTTTAGAGATTGGCTGAACAATAGCCTGTCTGTATGCTGAAGAGAATGACCCAGTAGCAATGGGAAAATTGGTAATGTAGGAGAGAACAAAGCAATGCCATTACCGATCGCCTTGAGAATGCGTGTGGGTAGGAGGGCAGCTGGCTCTAGCTAGAGAGGTGGACTGTTGTCTCGTAAACTAACGGTTGGGAAGGCAGAGTATATGTACGGATGCTGGTAAGTGCATGCATATGTGATGGATGGGAATTCTCTGCTGATTGCTGCAGTATTCTCAAGGGATTTGGAAGCAACATCTTGAGCTGTCAGCAGCGGTAGGGAGGAGGTGTTAGAGGTCTGAGGCTAAAGGAAAAGGGTGAATTAGATTGAGAGGGTGAATGGACTAGGGAAATAAAATATGACTTACTCGTGATAAAGTCAGAGAATAAGCATCTATTATAGAAAGCAGGCCTGAACCAAAATGGAGTTTCCCTTTTTCTGGACAAACAAAACCTATGGATCCTTGAGTCCCTTTCTTTTGTTTTTATGAAAACAACCACTAAAAAACATACTGCAGTTCTAGGTTGGAAGACGGGACCATTTAGTGAAGAAGATGATCTGAGGCACTTTATGTTTTCTGTCCCAGTGCTTGGGAAGCACACAGTGTTCCACACAACATCACTCCTCAGACAGAAATGCCCAGAGATCTTAAAGGAAGAAAATTTATGAGTCGTTGACCTATCTCAAGCCACACCCCTATGATCACAAAGTTATTGCTGCACATGGGTAATGACAGAACATCCCCCATCATTCAAACTAATGCTGTAGGAAGGAGTCATGGACAGGGAAGGATGAGATTAAGTGCTGTTGTTATACACTCTGTTCCTGCCTGAAGTAGCGTGATGAATTGAATTACTTTAGGTAATTAAATAAGGGTGAGATGTTTCCAGAGCTATCCAGACCCAGCCAGTCCCTCAAGGTCTTTGGTAGCTTAATTTCCAGCTTCATCATCTCTGTGACCTGATTTTATCCAACAATCTTATTAGCATGTTCTTGATAATAAACAATGACTAAGAACAATAATTTATTTCGGTTTGTTTGGGATTTAGGTAGAGATGTAGTGAGAAGCTAAAACTAGAAGTATTTTGAGAGTGGCTAGGAGTTTTCAACAAACTGAAGTTAAGCCAGTGATTTCAAAAAAAAAAAAGCTCAATTTTCTTGGATATTACAGTTAACACTACTTTTACATCAGTGAATGGTCAGGTGATTTGTCATATAAGTAATCATTGTTTAAATTTTCTCAACTATTCTAATTGTTCTTGTTAGCTGACAGCTTATTTTTTCCCCCTGACACATGACTTATTGATTTGATCTCTTTTCCTTTTTTAGGGGGTTATGTTATCCTGGGTGTTTTGGGAAGCAGATGTCTTGATGGTGTTATATATGCAGGAGATTTATTGGCAGAAATGCCTGTCAGAGAAGAATGGGAAGGAGCTGAACTTCTTTGGGAGGGCTGTCAGATAGGAACGTCAGACTGACTGCTGTGGAGAGAGAGAAAAGGAAAAATCTTAAGACTTAGCACAACTCAAAGAAAGTTTTGGTAAGGCTGATGTGGAGTCTTGAAGCCAAAGTGGCTCATCAGAGGAATCCCACATCTCCCAGGATTGTAGTGCTCCTTGTACGTTCAATGCCTGATGAGGAACAGCTGGTGGGGAAAGTGGCCTTGGTTCTAATACAGTGATGGATTTCAGAGTGGGGCAGTAGCTGGGGCTGTCAGTTAATTACACTGGTGTATTCGTCTGTTTGGACTTTTGATATGGTTTAGCTGTGTCCCCACCCAAATCTCATCTTGAATTGTAGTTCCCATAATCCCCACATGTTGTGGGAGGGACCTGATGGGAGGTAGTTGAATCATGAGGGGGATACCCTTATGCTGTTCTCATGATAGTAAGTGAGTTCTTATGAGATCGGATGGTTTTATAACGGGCTTTTCCCCCTTTTGCTCAGCACTTCTCCTTTCTCCTGCCACATAGAGAAAGATATGTTTGCTTCCCCTTCTGTCATGATTGTAAGTTTTCTGAGGCTTTCCTAACCATGCTGAATTGTGTGTCAATTAAACCTCTTTCCTTTATAAATTACCCAGTCTCAGATATGTCTTTATTAGCAGTGTGAGAATGCACTAATGCAGCTCCCATAACAAAATACCACAGATTGAATAGCCTTTTAAACAACAGAAATTTATTTCTCACAGTTCTGGAGGCTGGGAAGTCCAGAATCAAGGTGCTAGCAAAGTAGATTTCATTCTGAGGCCTCTCTCTTGGCTTGTAGATGGCTGCCATCTCTTTGTGTGCTCACCTGACTTCTTTATGCGTAAGTGAAGAGAGAGAGAGAGCTCTCTGGCATCTCTTATAAGGACACAAATCCTGTTAGATCAGGGCCTACCCTGACTTCATTTACTCCTAATTATTTTCTTAGAGACCCCATCTCTAAATACAATCACATCGGGGTTAGGGTTTCAACATGTGAATTTTGGGGGCCACAAGCATTCAGTTTATAACTAACCATAGTCAGAGATTTGAGACATTTATCTTTTAAAAATGTTTCATTGCAGTATATAATACAAAAAATTGTATAGATTTTATGTTTATAGCTTTTTAATTTTCTAATTCTGAGACCTTCATTCAAGTATAATTTACATACAGTAGAATGCACAAATTTTAGATGACAGGTCAAGGTGTTTGACAGTGTCTATAGCTATGTAGCCATTACCATGCCAAGATGTAGACGAGGTCCCTCACTACAGAATACGTCCATCACGACAGAAAGTCTCTGATTTTCCTTGGTGACTTTTCTTGGTTGTAGTGAGTGCTACAGAGAAAAGCAGAGACGAAAAGGTGACAGGGAGTTCTGGCATGGCATTGGGGTGTGTGAGGGTGTCAATTTTAAGGAGAACTGTCAGCTGAGGCCTCTCTGATAGGGTGGTTTTACCCCTGAAGGAGGTCTTGTAACAATTACAGTGACATATAGCAGTGCTGGTATACTGATTAAAGCTGATTTTCAGTCATAATGAGTTTGGAAAACGGCACATTTCCTCTGTTTGACACGAATGAGCATGTGCAATTCCCAAGCAATTTATAGTAAACAGTCTTATCCTCTTTTTTTTTACGTTGTCATGATTCAACTAAAACTTCCTAAAGAAGGGATAACAGTTCTTACGGGAAGCTTTGCTGGCTTCTACATTAATATTTAATGGATAGTAAAGTGCATTTGTAGGCTCTATGGAACTTCTGAGAAACAGATTCATTTATTCATTCAAACTTTCGTTTCATTTATTTATTCAGTAAAAATTTGTTGAGCACCTTCCATGTCCTGGGTTTTCAACCCGGCACTGAGACAGACAAAAATGAGTAAGAAATTCTAGGATCTCATAGTCAAGAATAGGAAGGCAAAGGCAAAACTGCAAATGAATTGTTTCTCTTACGATTAAAACAGCTAAAAAATGCGGGTCATCTAGAGGAGACAGGAAGAAGGAGACAACTGAGTGGGATACAAGGTGTTAACTGGGAAGAACTAGTTTAGTTAACATTCAATAGCAAATATTTGCTAAAATGGTCTGGTCACTTGACTTAGTACCAGGGCTATAGAGGTAAACACAGCATTTGGACAAAAAGAAAAAAAAAAGTCAGCCCTTTTTCTTTAAAATTTTGTTTTTAGAGATGGGGTCTCACTATGTGGTCCAGGCTGGTCTTGAACTCCTGGGCTCAATCAGCTCTCTCACCTTGGCTTCCCAAAGTGCTGGGATTACAGACACGAGACACCATGCTCAGCCATGTCAGCCCTTTTGCTGATGGTATTAATTGACAAAGCCCTAGGAAACGAGTAAATTAGTCAGGTCTAGCCTAGAAGAAATATCTGTGAGATTTAAGATGAAAGGGCATGGGCGGGATGTGGTGCTGGAGATTTCTGAGTTCTACACAGTGAGGAGCCTCATACTCAGAAAGATGCCAGGGTCTCAGGTTCTGCCAGGACTGTGAGGTACACGTATGCAGAGACCAGTGAGCTTCTGGGGCAGAGGTAGGAGTGGAGGAAGATTGTCAGAAGCACAGTTCACCCTGAAGATTCAGAGGAGCTCGATAAGAGTGAAAGATGCTAACTACGAAGTTTGGGGGTCCAGAAATAGGCTGTAATTATAGCAAGGCCTCTCCTTAGCGGGTGCAACGGGGAATCTGTGTAGAAATGGAACCCATCAGGCTCCCCACCCACATGGGATGGAGGAGGAAGAGGGGACTGGCAGGTGACGTGGCAGCTCTCTCCTCTCACAGGGGTTGATTCAAGGCTTGTTTATAATTTGATCTAGAGAGGCTGATTTTTCTCATTGGGAGGTTGCCCTTCACATCCTATCAGACTAGACTGCTTTTGGTGTCCGCTGAGCTAGCGAGTGGGGTCCACACAGGCAGGTAAGCTCAGCAGAAGCTAACCATCACTGTGAAATGTAAAGAGCACTCCAGTGGAGCCATGCACAAGGTCTTCCTGGGGCTCGGTGGAGGAAGAAATCATTCCCTAAGGGAGCTGGCCAAGGATTCACAGGAAGCATGCTTTTCCCTCTTATAGATTATTTTCTTTACAAATGCTTCACAAATATTTTTGAATAAAGGTTAAAAAAATCAAATACTACCAAAGGCATTATAATCCCCAATAGCAGTTCCCTGGACCAGTCACACTGTCACCTCTATCACCTTCCCTGGAGGCAAGCAGGAAACTATCTTAGCTACTTCCTTTTGTATTAATCTTTGTACTTCTTAAGATTGTGCTTGTAATGATAATTCTTATGTATTATCATCTTGAATTGATCTTGTCAAGATCAATTCATGTTGCCACATATTTATGCAGCTCATCACTTCTGATGGCTGCTTAGTATTCTAAAACATTTCATTTACCCATTCTTCCTAGTGATATTCACTTAGGCTGCTCCCAACTCTCTACCATAAATGACACAGTGATGAACTTTGTGCATGTTCCCTTAAGAACCTGTATGAGACTGTCTCTAAGAATATATGCCATGTGCTAGCAATCTGTATACTTACTTTCAAAACATATTGCCAGATATATCTCCAGAATGATTGCACAAATCCACACCCTACCAGGAGTTCCAAAAAGCCCTTATATCCCATATAACTGCCAACATTTCTACTACTCAGTTTTCTAATTTTTGACCATCTGATAGGATAGATAGGTCTCTTTGTTGTTTTGCCTTTCTTCTTTTTTTTCAAGACAGAGTCTGGCTCTGTCACCCAGACTGGAGTACAATGGTACAACCTTGGCTCACTGCAACCTCTGCCTCATAGATTCAAGCAATTCTCCCGCCTCAGCCTCCTGAGTAGCTTGGGATTACAGGCGCCCACCACCACACCTGGCTAATTTTTGTATTTTTAGTAGAGACGGGGTCTCACCATGTTGGCCAGGCTGCTCTCAAACTCCTGAGCTCAGGTTATCCGCCTGCCTTGGCCTCCCAAAGTGCTGAGATTACAGACATGAGCCACCTTTTCTTTTTCTTTCTTTTTCTTTTCTTTCTTTTTTCTTTCTTTCTTTCTCTTTCTCTCCCTCTCTCCTTCCTTCCTTCCTTCCTTCTTCCTTTTTTATTTCTTTTTTTTGAAAGATAGAGTCTCACTCTCTTACCCGGCCTGGAGTGCAGTGACACAATCATAGTTCATTGTAACCTTGCATTCCTTGGCTCAAGTGATCTTCCTGTATCAGCTTCCTGAGTAGCTGGGACTACAGGCACATGCCACCATATCCAGCTAATTAAAAGAATATTTTTTGTAGAGCTAGAGTCTTGCCATGTTGCCTAGGCTGGCCTTGAACTTCTGGCCTCAAACAATCCTCCCATCTCAGCCCACCAAACTGCCGGGATTATAGGTGTGAGCCACCATGCCTCGCCATTTTGCATTTGATTAATCACAAATGGATTTGATTATTTCTTCTAACATTTCTTAGCTTTTTTGTGCTTAATTTTATGTAGCTTGCTTGTTACAATATTTTTTAACCCAATTGTGCTTCCTGTCTTTTTGTTGATTTATAGGAATTGCTTGTTTTCTATGTATGTCTCTTTTTGGTTTAGATATTGAAAGCATCTCTCAGTCCATCGGTTTTCTTGTTTGTTTATTTATTTTGTTCTGTTTTTTGAGTCAGCTAGGATGACAGGTATATATCACCATGCTTGGCTAATTTTTAAATTTTTATAGAGACGAGATCTTGGTATGTTGCCCAGGTTGGTCTTGAACTCCTGGCCTCAAGCAATCCTCCTGTCTCAGCCTCTCAAAGTACTGGGATTACAGGTGTGAGGCACTGAGCCTGACCACCATCAGTGTCTTTGAACTTTGCCCATAGTGTTCTTCAGGGAAATGAAGTTCTTAATTTTGAAGTAATCAAATTAATCATTTTAATTGTGGTTATGTTTGCACAACTCTGTGAACATATATAAGCCATCGAATTGTACATTTTAAATGAGTAAATATATGGCATATAAATCATATCTCACTAATGCTATTATTATTATTTTTAAAGAAATTGGCCAGATTGCCCTCAAAAACCAAAAGGCCATACTTCAAGTCCTGGTCAAACCTAACAGACAAGAATAAAATGCATGTGTAAATTAGAAAAAAGGTCTAAAACTCTTATAATGTATAGATAATGTTATCTTCTACATCAAAAAATCGAAAATAAACAGCAAACTGTTAGAGTTTTTGCATCTAAGATCAACTTACAAGAACTTGTTATTTATATTTAAATTATATTTTATACTTGATTATTGTAGAAAGTTAATCAATTAGACAATATAATTTAAAAATTCATGGAAGCAACAAAATCAGTAAAATATCTAAGAATTTGTAAAAACTTAGAATACCGCTTTGAGGAAAAGATAAAACTTTACTAAAGGGCGTAGAATAAACCTAAATAAATGGAGAGGTTTTCCACATTCTTGGTTGGCATGACTTCCTATTATGAAGCTGCTATTACTTCCCAAATTAATTCATGGATATAATGAACTTCTAGTCAAATTTTCAGGTGGATTTTTCTTAAAAGTAGTTTTTTTCTTAAAGTGTATATTTTTGTCTTGTGGCCAGTCCTAAGAAAGATATCTTTAAAATTCCCTATTGAGTATTTAACACTCATTTTTAGCCTGCAACACTTTCCCAGTTAATGAGGTTCTTCATTTGCCAAAATGTTTTAAAATAATAAATTTACATTTATGTTTTTAAAACATATTCTTAGTTGGGCACAGTGGCTCACGCCTGTCATTCCAGCAGTTTGGGAGGCCAAGGTGGGTGGATTGCTTGAGTCCAGGAGTTCCAGACCAGCCCGGGCAACATGAAGAAACCCAGTCTCTACAAAAAACACAAAAAACAGCAGGTGTGGTGGCACACTCATGTAGTCCCAGCTGCTTGGCAGGCTGAGGCTGGAGCATCACTTGAGCCCAGGAGGTCAAGGCCTTAGTGACCCCTGAGCTGATCATGCCACTGCACTTCAGCCTAGGCTGAAGTGAGACCCTGTCTTAAAAAAATGATTATATTTTCTTTCAAAAACAATCTTTTGTTTTTAAAATGGTTTTGGAGGTTATTCATGGAGACAAGTGATGGAGTCATGACGGTGCCAGGTCAACTTCACAGTCAGAGAAGGGCACTTTGTGGGCAACTTCAGCCCAGCATGTCTTTTCTGGACTTGCAGAGGTGAGTCCCAAGCACCGATAGAACTTTAATTTTGCTCAGTCTCTGTTTATCTAGATTATCCTCCTTCTGAAATTTTGGGTTTCATTTTTGATTTTTTGATCTGTTTACAGGTGAAAAGTTGTTCCCCATAGGTGGCAGCAATGACTGGGAATTTGGTTTCACACTCTGACCATCTCGTGATCTGTATAAATGGATTAATAGATTAGCGGGATCTGTTTTCTACTGGGTGACAGATAGGAGAGAATGTGGATTGCTAGTCATTTGTTTCTATGTCATTATGTCTATTTTGAACTCAAATCAAGTAAAAATTTTGTAGTCATTAAAGAGGAGTTTAGCTCATTGAGATACAGTGAAAGCCAATTATGTCCCTGCCAAACAAAAACAATTTGCAGGGGAACTACCTTGATTGTTTAGTCTCAGTCCACGTGTAGTGAGTATGTGACTCAGCCACCCCTCTGATTGTTTTAGTGAGGGGCATATGGCCCACCTGGAACCAACCAGGAACAAAAAGATGTTTGCAAGGACTCTTGTGAAAGAGCCAATGCATTTTCAGCTGCATTTGCATCCAAGAGAATCTGACTTTGAGTGTGCTGGCAGATGTGCTTCCACTCACGAAGCCTGTTGATGAAGAAATACAAAAGAATAGAGCCAAGTCAGAGGGAAACTGAACCCCAAGAACATCATTTGAGCCTCTGCAACAACCTTGAGTCCCTAAAGCAGCCCCCATCTCAGATTTGTCATTCACAGGGTCAATACTTATTCTGAGTTTTGTTGTTTGAAGCAGTTGAATTGGGCCAGGCACAGTGGCTCACGCCTGTAGTCCCAGAACTTTGGGAGGTCAAGGTGAGTGATCACAAGGACAAGAGATTGAGAGACAATCCTGGCCAACATGGTGAAACCCCGTCTCTACTAAAAATACAAAAAAAAATAGCTGGGCACAGTAGCTCAAGCCTGTAGTCACAGCTACTTGGGAGGCTGAGGCAGGAGAATCACTTCAACCCAGGAGGCAGAGGCTGCAGTAAGCGGAGATCATGCTACTGCACTTCAGCCTGGGTGACAGAGCAAGACTCCAGCTCAAAAAGAAAAAAGAAAAGCAGTTGAATTCTGTGTGTGTGTGTGTGTGTGTGTGTGTGTGTGTGTGTGTGTTTTCACTTGCATTCAAATAATGCCTCATAATAAAAGAGGTCTTCTCCGTTGCTGGCTCCTTCTATGCTAGCCTACTAAATATATATTTACCTCTCTGTGACTCCATTTCCTCTTCTGTTTAAAAAAGATAAATGGCACTTACTACCTCAAAGAGTTGTAAATATTAAATGATATAATAAACAGAAAAGCATAAATTTGTTTGACAATGGTGACGTGAGAGAGGCAGCATATAAATGTTCAAAATTGAATTGTGTCAGACTGTACAACTATCTATTAGGGTGAGAACGCACCTCATACCAGACACTATTGTAGTAGTAAACTTTCTCTCTTTAGCAAAATATATGCTTCAGTAAAATACTTGAGAAAGATCTTCTGGTCTTTGGTCCGTTAGAGTTGCTACTGGGAGCTCATAGTGCAAGCCATTTGGTCCACTGAAAGGTGAGTAACTTTACAGCTTCTGTACCAAATGTGGGCACCAGCATCTTTTCCATAGCCCTCAAAACTATGATGATTATTGTTTCGTCCTCCAGCAAATACACTAGCGTACCCATCAGAAGACCTGCTGTATCCTCAGCACTTCCATGCAGGACACTGGTGCTTTTTAAGCCTATCTTCTTCACATTCCTTTCTTCAAGTCCCTGGAGCCCCTGATAACCTTGGGCAACTTCTTTTCTTTCAACCCACACCGTTTTAGCCCCTATCTCCTCTGTCTCAGGAACACTTAGCTAAATCCCCTTCCTGTATGAGAGCCTGGGTAGGGATGTATAACAATCATCTAGCCATGTGAGCATTTTCATTGTCCTGACATTAGGCTTGAAGTGTAGGGCTTGGCATTTAATAACTCCAGAAATTCCTATTCCTGTTGAATTAAACTTACCAGTACCTCCTGAAGCAAACTTTGTACAAGGTGAATGATCATCTCTCGGTTCCTGCGGCTCTGTGAGCTCTGCTTGTGAGCATAAGGCATTTGAAAATGTTTCTAGTCAATATTCTCTTGTCTCCCTCACCATTATTTAGTCAATGAGCTTTTCTGTTTGTTTCGGGTCTCCGGTTTTCCCATATGGGCAAGATTGGGAAAGGAGAGGAGAAACACAGTGTTGGAAGCAGAGCAAGACTAGATGGTCTCTTGGGGAACGACCCTTCCCCTCTAGGAGATTCAGGTCAGAGATGGCTCCTCAGCTTCTGAACTGAGATGCAAGTACTCTCAAACTCCCATTGTCTGCAGTTGTGATATGTGAAGCTACCTGGCTCTTGCCCTTCCTGGAAGCTTTGTGGGGCATTCGGCCCTATGAGGGCCTCCACAGTTGCATAAAGAGTGAGCTGTGATAACGGGGGAAGGATGGTTGGCTGAGATAGTTTCTGTGTTGGGTCATTACTTGATTTTTTTTCATTTTGAAAGGTTCCTGAATATTTGTGTAGAAGGTTTTAATTTTTTCCCTTTGACAAGTTTATGAAATTATTATGTATTTCAAAAAAAAGGTCATCTTAGCAGATTGAAATAAAAGAATCCTGGAAGGTGGTGGGATCACATAGCCCCTCTCACTTCCTTCCATATGCCTGGCCACAGCAGGCACTCAGCTAAGCTGGCTCCTTTCCTCCCACAGCCCAAGTTCCTGGGATATGTCAAGCCTCAACCCACATCATGGCACAGAGAACCCCCCTTTCCTATTTTAAGAGACAGTGGTAATTGAGAAAGGCAAACGTCATTGATTACAAAAAAAAAAAAATACACCATCCTCTTCAGAGGTTGTGTTCCTGTGAGAATTAAAGTTGCTGAAACTTGATAGAAATATTTATTTGAGCAAAAGTTTCTTCACTGGAGGGATTGGAAGAGGTCTTTCTGGTTGACAATGAAATGTACATCCCCAAAGATGAGACGGGTTCCTGAGCTTCCTGCCACCATTGGTGTGTCCTGATGGCTCCTAGAGGGGGACACAGGCTTCCTGGTGGCTTCAGGGCAGGTGGGCACCTCAGCACAGTTGTTGATCTTGGAATGATTTCAGGATTTTCCTGGCATGTCTCTCTCTTTTCATCTTCCTGTCTTTATCTAGAAAATTTACCACTTGATGTTTAAAACAAAATGCACACATTAGTTAAAAAACAAAATTAATGTAAAGCATAAACAAAAAAACCCACCAGCATTTATCATAGGTTTTATTGTAAAAATCAAGTAAACCTAAATAGGCATTTACTTATTTATTTATTGTAGACACAGGGTCTTGCTGTAGCTCCTGGGTTCAAACTGTCCTCCTACCTCCACCTCACAGAGTGTTGGGATTATGGATATCAGCTACTGTACCCAGCCTAGAATCCAGTTCTAGAAATGGATTTTGCCAGGCACTGTGGCTCACGCCTATAATCCCAGCACTTTGGAGGGTGAGGTGGGTGGATCACCTGAGGTCAGAAGTTCGAGACCAGCCTGGACAATATGTCCAAACCCTGTCTCTACTAAAAATACAAAAATTAGCCAGGCGTGGTGGTAGGCACCTGTAATCCCAGCTACTTGGGAGGCTGAGGCAGGAGAATTGCTTGAACCTGGGAGTTGGAGGTTACAGTGAGCTGAGACCTTGCCCTTGCACTCCAGCCTTGGAGACAGAGTAAGACTGTGTCTCAAAAAAACCCAACCAACCAAACAAACAAAATAAACAAACAAACAAACAAACAAAAATGGATTTTATGAGATTTCCTGTTTCCACGAGCTTAACAAGACTAGATATGTTGAGATGCCCTCCCACTACAAAATACCCAAATAATGTGTAAGTTAGAATAAACACACTTTGAATTTTATTGCTAAGCTCAAAGGAGAATAAGAAAAGTTCTAATTTTTTTAAAAGACAAAAACAAATAAAATAGAACTGAAACTAGTCCAGTAAGCCTGCACAATTACTCGTTCCATACTTGACCTGGAGGTAGAGGTAGGGCCAGAAACTTGTGGTATTCCACCATCTTTTCAGGAACAGAAGTTCTTTTAGTTTTTGTTTTATCTCGTTTAACCTGATGCGTGTCTATGAAAGTGCAATGCATTGATTACTACGGTTTTATGACTATGATCAACAAAGCATTCTGTAAGTGTAAGGAGTAACTCTTTCTCTTCAAGGACATCATTCCACTGTACTGAGGCTTCCTGCTTCTCATATGCTTAGTGTAGAAGTTCTAGCAGCTGCCTGGCATTATTTTTTTTGGAGATAAATAAGACCATCTAAGTAAATATTATAATTAGGACCATAATGGCACCTTTTGATTGCTTTTAATAAATAACACCAACCAGAACTTTCCTTAGTTGTGACACTAATGATCATGAATGGCCAAACTGTTAGATTTACATCAGAAATTTTTGGCTGAAAATTGTTATCAGTACAGGCTACAATACTATCGAAGCAAAGAATGAGTGCAAAACTTTCTGGAGTGGTCTCATTATCTAGTCATAATCTCCAAGAATTATGCAAGAGAGAAAAATGCAAGGAACAGGAGCTGGTCTAGCTCAGCAGGTGTTTTGTGAAGAGAATGTGGGTAAAATTGGGATAAAGAGAACAGGATTGGAGCATGGTTCACAAATCTAGACTCTGTTCAGTCTTCATGTTTTGGAAACATTAAAAACTTCGGGTAAAAGTAAGAGGTTGACATTTATATAAGGTTAGAATAGAAAACCATCTTGTCCACTCAAAACTTTAGTATTACAGAATTTTGCTTTTTAATTATCAAAGTGGTCAGACAAAGAAGGCTTATGTTGACGTAAGTCATAGCAAAGCCATGACTCATTTCTTTGTGATTATATCATGTCGTCTTTCATCTTCACAAAATTTAGAAAGATGACAACACTGTCATTGATTTGCAATTTACCCTTCCACTCTCCTTCCTAAAATTCAATCTTCCCATTTTTTTTCTTTTTCTTTTACCGTCTTGAGCTTCTTTAATTATGAGCAAACTCTTTATGGGCTCAAAGTTTATTTTAGCTTTCTATTAATAAAAAGAAACAGGGAAAGAAATTGGGATTTTTAATGAAAAGTGTTAAAGTCTAGCTGTGTTAGGATTTCCCATGACATTGCAATGGTGACGCATTCGTACATGTGCCAAAAAAAAGCCTGAACTGTTGACTGCTGCCCCAGTAGCGTCAGAGAACCACTGTGCTTGCTGAGACCAATTACTGCCATTCCTCTAAACAGGCCAGGCTTTGGCAACATTGAGAAGCGAGCTGTTTGTCTTCAGTCCCCTCTCCTCAGCCTCCACTTTTGTCATTATCGCTCAGTGGATGGAGCCCTCTGCTACCCCATGGCTCTCCAAAGCCCCTTTCCTCCCATTTCTGCACATTTATTCACTTGGTTCTGTGCATATTGCCTGCATGCCATCCACTGTCCTCACCTTACTTCATGTTTCCAAAACATGAAGACCGAACAGAGTCTAGATTTGTGAACCATGCTCCAATCCTGTTCTCTTTATGCCAATTTTACCCACATTCTCTTCACAAAACACCTGCTGAGCTATACCAGCTCCTGTTCCTTGCATTTTTCTCTCACAAGTTCTTGGAGATTATGACTAGATAAAGAAAAAAATGACACTGAGCTGAGGAATGAGCACAAGTCTAGGCAGAGACGTGGGAGAGGCTGTGCTAATTGGAGGGTATGAACAAAGCCATGGAGGTTTACAACTGTCTGACTTTTCTAGGGAAAGGCAAGTAATCCGATGTGACTAGAAAAAGGTTAGGTGACGTCTGGAAGCTGGTTTGGGTGTAGAAAGACAAAGAGGCGGAATGGGAAGGGTGAGTGGCAGCTAGACCGGGAAGGACTGAGCACCAGGTAGAAATGGCAAAAGAAAATAGTTTTTCCTCTCTCAGGACGCACTTAACTTTAGGAGGCAACACCTCCATCCTGACTCCGTAAACTCATCTTTATCAGAGTGAGAATTTTAGGGTAAGTTGGAAGGGACAGGGCCAGGCTTACAGCAGGGCTTGGCAAACTATGGCCTGTGAGCCGTATCCAACCTGCTGCCTGTGACTAAGAATGATGCTTACATGTTTAAATGGTTGATCAAAAGTGAAAAGAAAAATAATATTTTGTGACTTGTAAATTTGTACAAAATCTTAATTTCACTATTCAAAAATAAGTTTTCTTGTAACACAGTTATGTTCACTTGTAAAGCTTTCACTGCTCTGGTCATACAGGGGCAGAACTGAATTGTTGTGACAGAGATCCTCTGTCCCGAAAGGCCTAAAACGTTCCATCTGGCTGTGCTTAAAAAAAAAATATTGCTAAATTCTGTCTAAGCCATTCAAAGACAAAGGAGTCGGCCGGGTGTGGTGGCTCACGCCTGTAATCCCAGCACTTTGGGAGGCCAAAGTGGGTGGATCATTTGAGGTCAAGAGTTAGCCTGACCAACATGGTGAAACCTCAGCTCTACTGAAAATATAAAAATCAGCCAGGTGTGGTGGCACATACCTGTGATCCCAGCTACTCAGGAGGCTGAGGCAGGAGAATCGCTTGAACCCAGGAGGCACAGGTCGCAGTGAGACGGAGTCACAACACTGCACTCCAGCCGGGGTGACAGAGTGAGACTGTCTCAAAGAAAACCCAAAAAACAAAAAACAAAGGAGTTGAGCGCGCTAGACAGAAAGTTCAGAGCAGGAGGGAGCTCTGCAAAGATAAACTAAGTTTTATGGAACTGAGCTCACAAGTCACTTTAGCCAAACGTATTAATTCCAGTGACCACAATTTTCCTAGCACTTATCTAACAAGCTATTTTTGTTGGAGGTGGGGGGGGGGATTGTTTGTTTGTTTTCAGTGTGAGATATGGATTAAGCATTTAAACAATTTTAAAATAATTTCTGGGAAACTTGAAAGACTATGTTGACAGTGTGGTTGCCATGCATTTTAAAGAATATTCACATGGTTGAAGAGTCATAAAAAAAAAAAAGGATTGTCTTTCAGAATCACAAATCTAAACCAACAGAAATAAATTACTGAGATTTCTAACCTCCTAACATTCATCTCTCTTCTTGAGAACAGCAATAAATATCCTTTCTTTCTGGGGTCTGCCAATCACCTCTTTCTTTTTTAGTGTGAGTAATTTAAAAAATTATTTTCATTAGGCTAAAAGACATTATGTTATACAATGCATTTTTTTTTTTTTAATGGCAAGGCAGACTTCATTCAAGGGTGGGACATTGTGATAGGTGTAGGAACCATTGTGATTGAATATGTCAGTGAAGGAGGGAGATTGGACTGAACTTACTACTGTGAATTTAAAATTTTATTTTTTTTTATTTCAGAGACAGGGACTCACTCTGTTGCCTAGGCTGGAGTGCAGTGGCATACACATGGTTCATTGTAGCCTTGAAATCCTGGGCTCAAGCAATTCTCTGACTTAGCCTCCCAATTCGCCAAGCCTATCTTTAAGCTTTTAAAAAAGCAATCCTTGACTGGGCACGGTGGCTTATGCCTGTAGTCCCAACACTCTGGGAAGCCGAGGAGGGCAGATCATGAGGTCAGGAGTTTGAGACCAGCTTGGCCAATATGTTGAAACCCCATCTCTACTAAAAATACAAAAATTAGCCAGGCATGGTGGCATGCGCCTGTAGTCCCAGCTACTCGGGAGGCTGAGACAGGATAATCGCTTGAATCTGGGAAGCGGAGTTGTAGTGAGCCAAGATTGTGCCACTGTACTCCAGCCTGGGCAACAAAGTGAGACTTCTAAAAAAAAAAAAAAAAAAAAAAAAAAAAGCAATCCTTACTTCCTGGACACACCAAAATTGTAATCCCATGTTGATCCAATTATAAGAAAAACTCAAAACTGAGAAGTCCCAGTTAAACAAAAGTGGGCAAAGCATGTAATACAATCATTGGCAAGAAACACTGGTTGGTTGTGAGACACAGCAGTGAAGTTTGTTAGAGTCGCCTCCCAGGTGACGTATCTCAGAATATCCAGGATTCCCAGCTGACAGCTTCTGCCTCCCCTGCGATTGTGTGCAAATGGAGACTGTATCAGTCAGGGTTTAGCTGCAGCAAAGAGAAGCAACTCTAGTTATTTTAAGCAGAAAGAGGTTTAATACAAAGAATTAGCTGCATGGAAGTGCTCGTGAAAGAGGGGCTCTTTGGCGGACTCCCAGGACCCTTGAGAGCTTACCAGCTAGGGGAACAACTACCTCTTCCGTGAAGGTAGGGAATCAGAAAGTTGCTATATAGCATCAGGAATCTGCCGTTGCTTCCTCATAGATGCATCTAGACTCCCATGAAGCTGGGAGTTACAAGTACCCTGCTGGAATGCTGCTGCATAAATATGTCTGCACTACCACATTTTATGGTGAAATTCAGCCAGAAGCAGCAGGAAAATTATCTCTACCTCACTTCCACTTTCCAAAACTTGCACAAGTGCATCCAAGTGGGCATAAGTAGGTGATCAGAACCCTAGCTGTAAGAGATTCTGGGAAATGTAGTTTTTGATTTCTAGCCTCTCTATGTGGGGAGGCACAATGGAAGGGAGTGAAAGAAAATGTTGAGGTTGATCACCTGTATTTGTTTCCTATCGCTGCTGGAACAAATTACAACAAACTTAGTGGCTTAAAAAAATACACATTTGTCATCTTTCAGTTCTGGAGGTCAGAAGTCTGGTGGAGGTCTTACAAGGATAAAACATTCCCTGACTTTCCCAGCATTAGGAGACTTTCCCACATTGCTTGCTCATGGCCACATTGCTCTGACTTCTGCTTCTGTCATCACATCACCTTCTATGACTCTAACCTTCACATCTCCTTCTCATAAGTACTCTCGTGATTACACTGGGCTCATCTGATAATACAGGACAGTCTCCCCTCTTATGATTCTTAAGTTAATCACATCTGTGATTTCGCATCTTCCATGCAAGAAACACATTCACAGGGATTGGGTTGTTGATATCTTTTGAGGGTCACCATTCAGCCTGCCACATTGTTCATATCCAAATTATTGAGGGAAGGAGCTGATGCTTGTTAACCATGTGCTATGTGCTGGAAACGTTATATGTATTATCTCATGGAACATTCATGACAACCCTTAAAGGTGGCACCATTATTCCTACTACAAATGAGAAAAAGAGATTCAAAAAATTTTAAATACTAGCCCACTATTCAGTGATAAAAAGAAATAAACTATTAAGCCATGAAAAAATAGGCAGGAACCTTAAATTCGTATTGCTAATTGAAAGAAGTCAGTCTGAATAGGACACATACTGTATGAATCTAACTATAAGACATTCTGGGAAAGGCAAAATTATAGAGTTTATAAAAATATCAGTGGTTTCCAGGGGATAAGGTTGGAGGCAGGGCATTGAGGGTTAAGCAGGCAGAACTATATTACCCTACTTATGAGCAATGAGTTTTCCCCTCCAAAAATTATTTTTCTATTACCCAGGCTAGAGTGCAATGGCATAATCTTGGCTCACTGCAACCTCTGCCTCCTGGGCTCAAGCAATCCTCCTGCCTCAGCCTCCCAAATAGCTAAGACCACAGGCATGTGCCACCACACCCAGCTAATTTTTGTATTTTGCCTAGGCTGGTCTCCAACTCCTGGGCTCGAATGATCCATCTGCCTCAGCCTCCCAAAGTGCTGGGATTACAAGTATAAGCCACTGTACGAGCCCAAATTTTTGATATTACAAACAACTTGTGGCAAAGATTCTTGCATATACATCTTTTCACACTTCTTTGACTACTTTTTGCTAATACATTCCTAAGAGTAGGTTTTCTGAGTCAGATGGCAGGCATATTTTAAACACCTTTTATATATATATTTAGAAAGTGTCAGTGGTGTGCTAGAACTCTGATATACATTAGAGCTTTCCCCCTCTTCTCTGGAGAGCTATTAAACATTTAGCACACTACTGGAAAGTGTGTACAAATCTCCAGTACTAACAGTATATGAGGACCCATTATTTTCACCTCAAAATCCATACTTAAAACAGTAATACGTACTAGTTGTAATTTGTATATTCTAGTACTGATGACTCATAATACCTGTTGCTACCTCTAGCTTTTCTTTCCTGTAGCTTATTTAGAGGTTAAAAGCAATTTCAGGCATATTTGGGCATATTTTGTACTCCACCAGTTCAGTGCAGTCCATTGAGGACAAGCAAATTTTGCAGAGATTTGGCATAATTATGCGGTAATGCCAAGGAGTGTTTGCACTTCGGAAAATTGTTATTTATAAAAACCTTTTAACTAATTGTTTTGGCACACATTGTTAATCTGCAAGAAACTTGGTGATACACAGAGAGGGAAGGGGGGAGAGTGATTAGAATCTCCAGGACTCCTTTATCTAATTTTCCATGATCATCCCGTATATGCCATTTAAGCCCACAGGTGGAGATCTTCCTGAACTTGATGCCACCGCTACCCTGGTAGCTAGTAAACCACTCTTTTAATGTGGTTGTGTTGCTTGTGTTGTAGTGGAATAAAAGTTTGGACCACTTAGTAATCTAGTTCTAAGATGCTGTGATTCTATTAGAAATGATCAGTGGGGGAGTCAGCTGGTATAATGAAAATAGCATGAATTTGGGGACCAAGGTCTCCAGAATTCTAAGTCCTGCTTTGCCACAGGGCTATGCAAGCAGTCTGAAAGCCTCTTCTTTCATATTTCTACTCCACAGCTTGACTGGATGATCTAGCCAACTAGATTTCTGCTTCATTTTTCCTCATCACTCCTGGTAGGTCTTTCCTCCAAGGGTCCACAAAGGAGCTACTCAAGAAATTCCCATATGGAAGAGTGATAGTCTTCTACCGGATAAAAGCATAGGAGTAACACCTTTACCTCTAGATAACTGAATACTCTTAGACAAGCCTCAGTTTTCACATGAATAGAATGCATGTGTGTGTTTATTAGTCCATTCTCGCATTGAGCTAAAGAACTACCTGGGACTGGGTAATTGACAAGAAGTTAAATTGGCTCACAGTTCCGCAGGCTGTATAGGAAGCATAACTGGGGAGGACTCGGGAAACTTACAATCACAGTGGAAGGTGAAGGGAAAGTTGACACATCCTATGTGGCTGGAGCAGGAGGATGGAGTTGGGGAATGCTGCACACTTGTAAACAACCAGATCTCATGAGAACTAACTCACTGTCATGAGAACCGTAATGGGAAGTCTGCCCCCACGATCCAGTCAGGTCCCAACACTGAGGATTACAATTTGACACGAGATTTGGGCAGGAACACAAATCCAAACCATACCAGAGTGTGTGAATGTGTGTGTGTGTGTGCGCGCGTGCGTGTGTGTGTGCACGTGCGTGTGGGCGTGTGTAGAGGCCAGGGGGAATTTCACTCAATGTGTGAGTCCTGAAGTTGAATGGTTCTATGAAACCAATTCACCTGCAGAGCTAATGTGGTGAAATCAAAGTAGCGCCTTCAGTAGACACTAAACTCCCTTAAAAGAGGCATTTGAGCTAGCTTCCACCGACTGCTGTAGGAGAACATGATGTTAAGTTGTCATGTGAATGCCGTAATTTGGTTCTCACTGGAAGAATGCAACAGTGATGTAAGAGGCTCTTTATGAAATTATGCCATTAGTGAATGCTTGTGCCCCATGACTGTAAGGGCTGTAATTCTCTTACACACAGACATCAAAGGTTATTGCAAAGCCATTGGAAAAATTCTAATTATTTTAAAGGTAGCTCTAAAATATGTACCTTTTATTAAGTAATATGAATATAAAGTGAGATCAAGTTCTGGATCTGAGCTGTCCATGCTGATGACCTATAGAGCATTGCAAACTATAGAGTCTCTGTATTGCCTTCTTTTCCTTTAAGTATCAATGGCAGTTTCCCACTCAATGTAAGTTGAAGGGTGCTACTGAAATCACCCTCGCATCCCCAAAATAACGTTTCCACCAATGCTTTTGAAGTGAAATGTTTGCCACTTGAGACGAAGAAATCCTTTTTCTAGGTTTTTACCTCTAACATCCCCTTGTTAAGAGCATTGCAATGTCAATTGGTCATTGCAGTTGGCCAGAGGCGCCATCACCAAGTGTGTCAGTGTATCAGTTTTTCCTTTCTTTCTTTTGTTTTTGAGACTGAGTCTTGCTTTGTAGCCCAGGCTAGAGTGCAATGGCAGGTATGAGCTCAGCTTACTGCAACCTCTGCCTCCCAGGTTCAAGTGATTCTTGTGCCTCAGCCTCCCTAATAGCTGGGATTACAGGCACAAGCCACCATACCTAATTTTTGTAGTTTTAGAAGAGATGGGTTTTCACTGTTGAGCAGGCTGGTCTTGAACTCCTGACCTCAAGTGATCCACCTACCTTGGCCTCCCAAAGTGCTGGGATTACAGGCGTGAGCCACTGTGGACGGCTTGTTTTCTGCATCTGCTGTTAAAAAAAAAAAACAAAAAACAAAAAACAACAACAAAAAAAAACAAAAAAAAACCATGAACTTGGAGGCTTCAACCACTTTAAAAAATGCTGTTACAGTTCTGGAGGCCACAAGTCCCAAACCAAGGTGTCAGCAGGGTTGGTTCTTCTGGATGCTCTGGGGGAAATCCATTCCTTGCCTATCTCCTAGCTTCCAGCGGCTGCCGCCAATCCGCAGTGTTGCTTGGCTTGTAGATGAATTGATTCAGCCCCTGCCTCCATCTTCACATCACATGCCCTTCCCTGAGTCTCCAGTTTCCTTTTGCCTTGCTCTTGTGACTCCTGGCATTAGATTAACTCACGCCAAATCTAGGATAATCTCATCTCCAGATTTTTACATCTGCAGAGATGTAAAATAATTCTATGCAAAGAAGCAAAGAATTACATCTGCAAAGATCAAATAAGTTTATATTCATAGGTTCCAAAGGTTAGGACATGGATATATCTTTTTTGAGAAAATTTTATTTTGCAGGGGCCAGGGCACTGTTCAACTCACTGTAGCATGGGAAACCCTGAGAAAGATTGGTTTTCTCTGCTAACATTATTTTAATTATTCTTTTCTTCCCTTTGCCACACTTACGGAATTAAAGTTGGGAAAATTATATACATTCTTCATGTGATTCTAGTCCACTGCCACACAAGGCTCTGGTGGAGATGTAGCAATCAGCATCTCTCAAAACCGTGTGAGCCGGAGGCAACCACGGGGATGTTACGGTTGCTTGTTTATTCAGAAGCTCACTGTTGTGTGGTTGGAAGAGACATGGGCTGCTCCTCTCTGCGTGAAACAAAATTCCGTGAGAGACTCGCGTAACCTACAAGAGGCTGGGTTGTCTCATGGTTCCTTTCAATGATGTCCTCATAAAGGAAACTCCAGTCAGGTAGCCCTCAAAGCATTGAAACCAACTTAATCTTTAGCGAAACCTCATAAAGATGCACCAAAGAGGAAGCCCACACAAAATATATTTTCTTAAAATCTCCTGTGTCACATTTCTTTTTTAATATGTCACGTATCACAGATAGCAGTTACGTAAATTAGCACTTTTTATCCCTTAAAATTTTGCAAATCCTGTTCGCACTCTGGCTTTTCTTTCTCCCCATCAGGTTTTCCTGATCCCAATTTTCTGCCCTTTTACGTGTCAATCAATCTAGATGGCTGTAGCATTTTTTCATTTTCTTGACCACTTTTTCCTTCTTATGAGATCCATAAAGCGCAAAGCAAAACTACGAACACTCTGGGATTAACCAGGATTTAATTGAGCAGTTTCATTTTGCTACTTAGTAGCAATGTGAATTTGGATAAATTTCTTAAACTCTGATTCTCTCTCTCTCCTTTTTTTTTTTCTAATTTGTAAAATAAAGCCAAGAATACCAAATTGGTAGAGATGGTTTGAGGATAAAGTGAAATAATATATTTTCAGATTCCTATCACGATGCTGACCCACATTATGTGGTTAAAAAAAAGGGTAGTTCTTTTCTGGTTATTTCTCTGTAGAAAGGCCTCCTTGTAAAGACAAATCTAATCAGACTTTTTGGCAATGTGGAATGAAACCATGTGAATTAGAGCACATGGTGTTCTAAAGGCTCCATGCTAAGAATAACCGACACATCCATACTACAGCAAAAATTGTTTTGCAGTGGGAACTACGGCTAGGGGTCTGCCTCTCATCGAGGATTTATTTTTGGAGGAATTCCCAAAATATAGGAAGAATGTTCAAATAGTAGCAGCCAGGAAATTTCCAACATCTGCTACACTGGGTCACTCTGCTTTGGTCTTTTTGCCCTCTTTCTGTAATTTCCATTTTGGCAAATCAGGAGTTGTGACTCACAGTGGTAAATCTCCACATGGTTGAAATATGCCTTATCAGTGCAATCTATTTTAGTATTGTTAATGCCGTGGTATAAATATGTAAAGCATTAGAAGTATTTAGTCAATTAGTAGAGGCTGATTTTTATTTTACTTCCATGTTGGCTTTACTTTCAAAATATGTGTTATGTTGTTATTGTTTTACTTTTCTTCATTTTCCTTGCTACCTTTCCGGGTCCAAGCCATCACTATCCCTTACGCAGGTGATGGGACAGACCACTTAAGAGGTCCGGGATTCTTCCACCCCTACATGGCAGCCTTGCCCTCCACGTAATGGCTGGAGTGATCTTTATAAAACCACACAGGAGAACATGTTCCTTCTCTGTCAGCTTCTCACCACATCTGGAATAAAACCCAAACATTCTACCCTGACCCAGTGGGCCCTAAGATCTGCCCTTGCCTCTCTGAGCACATGTACTCCGTGCTGGGTCCGCCTTCCATCAGTGCCTTTGACTGCTTAGATCTCTTCCCATCTATTCCTATGGGGCTGGCTGCTTCTTGCCATTCAGTATCTCCCCAGACAGAGCCCCAGACCCTTAATTCAAAGTAGACCTGCTCCTATTCCAATCATTATCATTCTGCTTTTTCTTCATAGCATGTGCTACTCTCTGACATTTTGAATTGTTTGTTTTATTGCTCATTGTCTACGTAGAAGAGAAAAGATTTCCTTCCTCACTCATTGCAAAGTTGACAACCCTATGACAAAAGACAGAGTAATAAGCAAAAAGCTTGCAAACACATTTCATGTAAATCTTATGTGACATGTGAGCCTTCAGAAGCAAAGCCCCAAAGACACAGGGAAAACTATTTTTAGGGACAGCCATACAGAAGTATAACTCAAGGACAAAAGGGTCCGATCTAATGATAATAAACTGGGAGAAATGCGGTAAGAGCTGTTTGCTCAGTTTCTTCTGTGTAATATTTCTTCACTCTGGGGATGGGGCAGGCCACAGGCCACATGAGGGTCTTCACGGGAGAAGGGACAGAGGAGGTCGGAGAGTGACGATTCTGGATTATGGTCTGCTTCAGGGGAGGAAGGCCCAAGAGAAGGTCAGAGAGACCTTCCTACTTCTGCTGTATTCTCAGTTTCCAAGGTGTCTTATTTTGGAGTATCACACCTGAAGTCCCTGTAAGACCCCATGTCTGTGTGCCTGCCCGGTGCCTGGCACGTAGCAGGAGCTTAAAAACCATGATCCCCACATACAGGGGTTTGCCATGGACATGTTCGTGAAAACCAAACAAATTCTTAATTCCTCCGCCTCCTCAAGGTGTCCTTCCTCCATTTAGAGAGGTCCTTTTCCAGAGTTCCCAGGGTCTCTGGGTCATGATCAGGTTCCCTTATCAGAAAGTGAAAGAATCCAGGTTTCCTGTCTTTTCTCTCCCTACCCCCCAGTCAGTTTTCTGTATTCCAGGCTGCCTCTGCTGTGTGCAAAGTTCAACTGTCTGCCTCCATTTTAATACTTCAGTGTTGGGAATATTTGCATATGAAAATATTTGAAGAATTAAAATGGCAATTAACAGATGTATATTTGGGATTAATTTAAAATACTTGTTGTCTCCCTGTTTACTCTCAGAGTCCAGCAGTAATTCTGGTCTTAGTGACTTGCTGTGATTTCTCTATCCACTGTGTTTCCAGAGCTACACTGGCCAGAGTCAGAGTTCTAAAAGATGCTGTCTTTGAATATGATTGAAAAATCACCATTTTAACCCTTTTATAGAGCCTAGAAAACCATTTCAGAAGTACCTGCATTTCTTTTTTTCTACCTGGTTGATGAGCCTCTCTTCTTTAAGACTTCAGCTAGAAGGGAATTGATCAACACGTGTTAGTATAATTATTTGAGGACCTATCATGAAAAGGACACTCTGCTGGATGCAGCTGGGGGAATACAGAGAGGCATAAGACCAAACGCCTGTCCTCTGTAGCCTTACAATTCCACATGAGGGAGAAGATGCAAAGACGCGTTACCTGAAGTTGATACTTGGTGGATGACACAGGGTTCAACACAAAACATTTGCCATCCCCCTAAAAGCTGCCAACTGTTACTGGATGGCTTTGGTGATTTTTCCAAAAACCAGTGACTGTCCTCTTGTGGTTTTTGTACATCAACAAAGTTTTTCAACTAACAATTATTAGGAAAAGTTAACCTATAGAAGTTCGTTATTAAATAAACTAACAAGAAATTGAGGTTGTTATAGCAGCCTTGGAGTGATAATAGTCCAGGCCTTTCCCAACAGCTGACTCCACATTTTAAAACTGTTCTTAGGATTTTTTTTTTTTTTTCCTTCATTCACAGAAAGTAAGGTGGCAGGGTGAAGGAGGAGGGGGCATGAGAGAAGGAATCTGGAAGCCAGAAGAGGTAGTATCAGTTCCTAACAATTTTCTGAGCTAAGTCTAGTGCGTCTAGTGGAATATTAATGTGCATGAATCCTTGACAGAAACAGAAGCAATTGGGTGGCAGCATTTTACAAGAGTGCTGAATTGCAGGTGGTGTCTCCGAGGGAGTCAGTCAAGGAGAGTTTGGCAGAGATGTTCTCTGGGAAGCAAGTCCTTTACTTTGCTGCCAGTTTGAAGAAAGTACAGCAAAGTGGCAAATGCTATAGGTGGACACTGTGGCTCTGCATTAATGGAATTGGATTTCCTTCTTCCTTTCCTTCTGGAACTTCAGTGGTTTTATAGTGCAGAGATTTAGAGAAGAAAAATGCATAGCAAATAATTTTTGCCCTCAGTGAAATTGACAGTTTCTTGGACATTTTTAAATATCCATTTTTAATTTTACTGCTTTCTATACAATATTATTGAAAACACATTGCATACTGAATTCAGGTTTTTTCTAAGTGAAACATTGTCACTATATGAGAAGAGAGATCAATAGCCCTTGTTGGACAACAATCTAATAGCATCCTTTAAGCTGAAATTTGAGCCTTTTTTTTTTCTTGGTTCCAGGCTTCCTGTCATGAATAGAAAATTCCTCTGAGGACATCAGCATTTAGTACCTAAGAAAACACATACCTCTAACAAATCCTTCTAATTTTTCTCTTCTCAGGCGTGTTGTTTACATTTCTACATGTCTTAATTACTGAGCTTTGAGTTGAAGTTCCTTAAAATACTTGATTCCTTTTTTTACAGGTGGATATTTTTATGCCATGTTAGCATAATCCCTCTGAGCTCTACACAAACATCGAATGCTACAAAGATATTTAAATACATGTTATTAAAAATAAGACAATTTCTGTTCATATATTTTCATCTTCCTTGTGGATCTAAGAATCGTATGCTTCTGTTTTGTAATCATAGAATGTTAATGTTGGTAACATCCACCCAAGTCTTCCGTTTCTCCTGGGACCCTCAGACCTGCAGATGCTAAACTCACAATCCAAAGGACTAAAACTCAAGCATTTAACCATCAGAACATAATTATGTTCCACTTTATGGGAAGGGGTGAGGTTCAAGGATGATGAGGGGAGGGATGAGGACGGGGGCTGGGTGCAGGAGAACCTGATAGGAAAGAAGCAACAATTTAGCTGCGCCATCATTGAAGACAGGCGTTTTTAATGATGTATGATGCTCACGTTTCTGGGACATTTACCTCTTTCTTGCTGGTGATTTCTCTGACTCATCTGCAAACATGAGGTGTGAGGTCTATGTGGCCAGGTAGTACTGGGTAGGTGAAGGGGTGACCAGCTCATTCCTAACTGTGGAAAAGCAATTGAAAGAGTAATGCAGTGAGTACTCATTTCTTCTCCAGCCTCCGTATTTGCTTTTTCAGGTGAGGAACTGGGCAGTGCATGCTAGTGGACAGGCAATGATGTGCAATTGCTTAGTACCTGGGCTCTGGACCTGGTCACCTGCTTTGGCTACTTCCTGAGTAATTTTGTGAAAATTATATCTTTGTACCTCAGTTTGCAAATCTTGAGAACAAGGATAATAGTACCTGATTTATACATTTACTGTGAGGACTAAATGCTATGAATACACATGAAAAAACTAAAGTGATATTTCATGCAAAGAAATTCTTCATAAACATTAGCCTTTTTGATGGAAAAGGCTTGAACTTTGGAATAGAGTCTGGATTTCAATCTTTGGGCATGTCAATAAACAACTTGGGCCTGTTTCTTTAGCTCTAAAATACATTGGTTGCAGTCCTCATTGTTCTGGCCTTACAGAGTGATTCCAAGGATGAGAGAGCATGTTGGTAGACTCTCAGGACTTGGAAATTATTAGCATTCCACTCTCCTTGCCAAATGCTTTCTCAGTGGAAATACAGGATGGGATCATGAGTTACAGTTTATACTGTCACTGAGACATGCAGCATTGTTTTGAAGGCACTTGAGATACCTTTCTGCAGGAACAGCCTGTATAAAACTCAAGCCACCTGACCTTAATGGTAGCGTGTGAGAGGAAGCTGGGACTTTAAGGCCCTCTCCGCCTCTTCCTACGGCCAACAGACCTAAAAGTGTCCACCGCTGCCTGATTATTCTGATGACTCACAGAGCCAGAGTACTTCCTCTCTCCTCCGCTGTCCTTTCAAATTAAATTCATTGCGCTACAAGATGTCTGTGGTTCCCAGAAATGACGCAAGTTGTATGTCCCCTGTTCAAAGCCTGAACGTTTGACTCTCAGGATGTTCTCCCGAGTGATCTGGGCCCTGCCACTTGCCAGTATAGCTCTCATAATCTCAGTAACTCCTCTTTCTTCTTTCTTAACAGAAACTCAGAGAAGATACTGACTATATGGATTCCTTTCTAAAAACGACTTGCAAAGCTTACCTTAAAATTTTTGGATATTTTTGCTAAACCATCAAAGGAAGAAAAAATAGTTAATTCCTCAAGATTATTTGCTAACGTGAATAGTATCTGACCATTCACAGGACAAAAAGCAGGCATTGAACAGTTGCTTATGAGCTAAATAAGAGGCCCCAGGGAATGCACATTAGTCTTGTTTCTATCTCATGTCCTTGAAATAAGCTTAAAATGCTTTTAAATCTAGATCAAGTGTGAGATGCAGTTTCTTGAACCCCTGGTGTCACACGAAACAATTTAAAAGCAGCTAACATAGACATCTGCACCAAGGAGACCATACCTGCGAGAGGTGCGGCTGGTCAGTAAGGAAGCTAGCTTGGAAATGTGCCCAGACGGTGAATCAGCAGCTGCCATCCCAGCTATATTTCATTTTTAAAAGGATGGCATATGTCAGGTTTTTTTTTTTTTTTTTTTTTCAGCCAACCAAACAGATTTCTTCAGTATTCTGTTTTTCATTGTTAACATTTCCCAACATTTGTAGGGATGTTAGCATTTGATTCTTTTTTTTTTTTTTTTTTTTTTTTTGAGATGGGGTTTCGCTCTTGTTACCCAGGCTGGAGTGCAATGGCACGATCTCGGCTCACCGCAACCTCCGCCTCCTGGGTTCAGGCAATTCTCCTGCCTCAGCCTCCTGAGTAGCTGGGATTACAGGCACGCGCCACCATGCCCAGCTAATTTTTTGTATTTTTAGTAGAGACGGGGTTTCACCTTGTTGACCAGGATGGTCTCGATCTCTCGATCTCTCGACGTCGTGATCCACCCGCCTCGGCCTCCCAAAGTGCTGGGATTACAGGCTTGAGCCACCGTGCCCGGCCCTAGCATTTGATTCTTTAATGACAATTGTGTGAAGTAACTTGAACACGTATTAATCTTCCATTTCACAGATAAGGAGATGAATAATCACTTGTCAAAAGTACACAGCAAGGTCTCGTATCCAGATTTTCTGATACCATGCCATTGTGAGCATCAGGGAAGCTGGTTAAGATAAAGAAGGCTTCGGTGCCATCAAATGGGTGCAGAGCTAGAGTGTTCCTATGAGAACCCATGCAGGAAAGACCCAGTACCCATCGCGGTAAGGAATAGTAATTTGGGGATACAACCCCTAAGCAAGTTACGTTTCACTAGTGAGTAGTACAGGTAGATGTGTTATTGCTGAGAGACATCTACAATGCCTTTCTCTGAAACAGGCCTCTTATCATATGAAGCCCAGGTTGCAAAGAAACATAACTGTAGGAGGTATTACTCGGTGTAGAATAGACGCAAATTGTAATTAAATCATGTCACATTTTTAGTGACTGCTGTTCCATTCACAATTGACCTGGAGATTTTCCTCTTGTTGGGTTCTCTTCATGGAGTCTCTTTCTTCCACTTACAGCTATTGCATTAAGTTTCTCCACTCCTTAACAGACTCTTGGAAGTTAGAATAATGGCAGGAATTGACTAAGAATTGGGCGCTTTGCATATATTGTTGCATTTGGGCCCTATGACAGTCCTATGAGGGAGTATTATCTATTCATCTATTTTATAGATGAAGACACCAAAGCTTATCAAGGATAACTTACCCTAACTTTCTGAGCTGGTAACTGGCCAGGCGCTCTGGTTATCTACTGCTGCAGAACAAATCCCAGAAATTTCATGGCTTATTATAGCAATCATTTTATTATATCCCACAGTTTCATGGGTCAGGAATTCGGGCAGGGCTCAGCAGACTGAGCTCAGCTTGACTCTAGCCCCCCTCAAGCCAGCTGATGCCACGAGGAACAGAGTTAAGCTGTTCCACGTGGCATCAGCTGGCTTGACTGGGGCTGGAGAATCTATTTCCAAGATGGCTCACCACATGGCTGGCAGCTGAGCTGTTACCCAGGGTTCATAGCTCCTCTCTGTGTGAACCTATGTGGCTGCTTGGGCTTCCTCATAGCATGCAGGCGAGGTTCCAAGAGTGTGTATTCTAGAAGACAAGAGGTCGAGGCTACCAATCACCTAAGACCTTGGTCCCAGAAACTAGCATGATGTCATTTCTGTAATATTTATTTTATTGCTTGGGAAGTCAGAGTTCTCCTAGATTCAAGAAGTAATACAGACCATACCACTCTCTGGGAGAAGTACCAAAGAATTTGCAGTCATGTTTAATCTACCACAAAGATGAGATACAGATCTTAGTTACCACACCATATTGTATCTCTGCTAGTATTACACCAGATGCATTTCTCAATCACTGCATTTATTTATTTGGTAGTGACTAGACTGTGAGCTCCTTGAGGGCAGGGATCATGTCTTATGCATCTCAGGGTAAACAAAATGCCATATAAGCATAGTATATGCTCCATAAATGCTCAAGGAAGGAACGAAAGAGAGCTGAGTTCCAGCCCTGGCTCCTGCTTTGAAGTAGCTCTGTTAGTCTGAACAGGATGCTGAACTACTCTGGGCCTTGGTCCTGTCTCCGTAATATGAGGAGATGACATTATCAGAGGATGCTTTTAGTCTCTCTCTTTTCTTTCCCCCTAGCACCACCATTGTGTTAGTCAGCTCCAGCTGCTATAACAAAATATGATAAACTGAGCGGTTTAAACAACAGACATTTATTTTTCACAGTTCTGGAAGCTGGGAAGTCCAAGATCCAGGCACTGGCCAATTTACTTCCTGATGAGCACCCTTCCCGGGCTTGCAGATGGCCATCTTTTTCCTGTGTCCTCACATGGTGGGAAAGGAGAGGTAGGGAGAGGGAGAGAAAGAGAAAGGAGAGAGACACTAATCCCATCATGAGGGCTTCACCCTCACCACCTCATGTAAACTTAATTACACCCAAAGGCCCCACCTCCTGATACCATCACATTGGGAGTTAGGGCTTTAACATAGGAATATTGGGGGCACACAAGCATTTAATCCATAACAACCACTTTACTAATCTACTCAAAATAATGATTTTAAAAATAAAGAGAGCTTGGACACAGTTCTCAAATGTGGGGAGTCTGGGAATCAAGAAATCTGAGTGAGAGAAAAGCAAAGAGCAGAGGAAATGGGCTCGTTCTGCCAACAAGCACAAAGGACTCTAAAGACAAGAGGGTGAAATTAGGTTCCGATACAAATACGTAAATCATAGTGCTTGGAATAAAAAGAAAGGAAGTTGAAGGAGGCTTTTTAAAAGGTTGAAGACACTGGACTGGGGACTGTTTGGCCACAGGGTAGCAGAAAGCAGTAAATCAAAGGAAACTCCAGGTTTTGTGCCTGAGTGATTAGGGAGTGCACATTTATCTAACATCAGCAGTAGTTCCCAACTCTGACTACATGGAGCAGTCCCTGGAGAGCTCTGAAAAAATATTGATGCCTGGGCCCTTCTCAAGATCACTCAATTCAGAATTTCTGTTCTGAATTGTTCTGTTTTAATGTTCCAGAGATGGAGCTTGGAACATTAATATTTTTTTTGGAGGCCCCCTGGTGATTCCACTGTGCAGCCAGGGTTGACAGTATCTTACCTAGAGTTAAAGTCACTAGATTTCTGCCTGCTCTGAAATCATAAAAATCGGAGGATCAAAAGCTGACAGCTACCAAATAATTTCACGTATGGTTTGTGTTGTGTACAGAAAAATGACCTCTCAAAGACGTCTACAACGTAATCCTTAGAACCTATGGTATGTTAGGTTGCATGGCAAAGAAAATTAAGTTTTTGGAGGAAATTAAGGTTGCTAATGAACTGACCTTAAAATGGAGAGATTATCCTGGATTAACCAGATAGGCCCAGTGTAAACACAAGGGCCTAAAAAATCGAACGGGAGGTTAGAAGAACAGTCAGAGAAATGCAGTGTTGCTGACTTTGAAGGTGGAGTAAGGCTGGGTGCAGTGGCTCATGCCTGTAATCCCAGCACTTTGAGAGGCTGAGGCAGGGGGATCATTTGAGATCTGGAGTTTGAGACCAGCCTGGCCAACATGGTAAAACCCCATCTCTACTAAAAATACAAAAATTAGCTAGGTGTGGTGGTGAGCACCTGTAATCCAAGCTATTCAGCAAGAGGCTGAGGCAGGAGAATTGCTTGAACCCAGCAGGCGGAGGTCGCAGTGAGCCCAGATCGTACCATTGCACTCCAGCCTGGGGGACAAGAGGGAAAATCCATCTCAAAAAAAAAAAAAAAGATGGAGGAAGATGTCACAAATCAAAGAACATGGGTAGCTTCTGAAAGCTGAAAGTGGCAAAGAGTGGATTGTCCTCTAAAGCCTTTAAAAAGGAATGCAGCCCTGTTGATACCTTGTTTTTAGCCTGATGACACCTGTGTTGGACTTTTGACCTACATAACTGTAATATAATAAATTTATGTTGTTTCAAGCCACTGAGTTTGTGAGCTTCTGTTCAGACAGTCCCAGGAAGCTAATATAGGTGGTCAGCTTGGAAAGGTTTCATAGAAGAGGTAAATTTTGGTGAACTTTTGAAGGGACATTATTGGTGGAAAAAAAGATGGGGAGATAGATGTTGGAATTCGAGTCCATCAGATTTTTTTTTTTTTTAACATTTCAAGGATGTGTGATTGCTACCTAGAATATTTATAAGCCAAAGCTAGAGGAATAAAACAGTATTATGTAATTGTTGCTAAATTCCCCCAGTGAAGTCAGAGGCAAGGCATTCTCAAGAATTTTTCTCAGTAACGTTACTTGAATCATGCGCAACTTCACAGATTTAAAGGCTGACAAAACACTTGCTTTACCTGGTTGGTTTTAAATTACTTAAGTCAGTACAGAAAGCAGACAGAATCTACAGCTTCCACATAGCCCACCCCTGAATGTCACCTGGAACTTAACATTCTTATCACTCTCCTTTAATCAGGTCTGTGGACCCTGATGATTTGTTTTCATTGGATCCTTTTGAATAAAAAATAATTGGGTCATGAGACACACACCTACACACAGACAGGAAAACAGACACACATTGAGACAGGAGAGACAGAGAGCACAAGAAAACTCTTCCATATGTACCTTTATTCATTAAAACATAGTTATCGAGGACCTATCTATAATATGAACATATGTCATGTTAGGGATCCATCGGTGAATGAGACAGGCAAGGTCCCTGTCTTTACAGAGCTCACAGCCTGGTGGAGGACACAGACAAATAATCATGCAATTTATAGCAGAGTGGAAAATGTAAGTTGCTGTGAGGGAACACAGAAGGGCAACCAAGTCAGTCTGGGGATGGGAAGGGAAAAGTGTGTCGGGATGCTTTCTGGAGAAAGAGAACTACACCACTCACTCTCGAAGTGTGGTTTTTGGATCAGCAGCATCAGTGAACCTGGAGGACTGAATACGTGAACATTCTCAGGCCCATTAAGCCACACCTATTAGGGCTAAAATTCTAAGGATGTGGCACAGAAATCTGTGTTTTATCAAGCCCTCTACGTGATATAGATGCATGCTAAAGATCATTGAGAACCAGGGTACCACACCTGGACTACCTATCAGAATCGCTTGGGTCACTTTCCACAGAAATGCTGTGGCTCAGTGCCCAGAGACACTAATTTAATTGGATAAAGCCCTGGTATCAGTCCTTTTTCAAGTCTCGGGTGATTATGATGCGATTTTACTGTGCAGTCAGGGTTGAGGCTATTTCTCTACAACAGCTGAAGCTGGGGACTGGATCAAGGGCTAGAAGGATCTTACCGGTGGTGTGCAAAAGCCCAGAGGTCAGAGAAAGCCTGATGTAGTGTGTTTGGGGACTGGATAAGGCTGCATTTAACAAAACGCCGTGATTTAAAATAAGTCAAAATAAAACTTGTAGATAGAAGTTCAAGTGTTCATTGTAGTACTTCTTAAACTTTAACACGTTTAGAAATCACCTGAGTCTCATAGAAACACAGACTCTTATTTGGTAAGTAGGAGCAGGTGATTTCTATGCATTTCTATAGACTCAGCGATGCTGATGCTGCTGGTCTGCAGAAGGCATCTTATTTTAGCAAGGTTTTATTGCCCCAGCTTTCCCTGAGCGTTCAAGTCAGTGGGTGGGAACCGCAGAAGGATGTATCTACGCATTAGTCCCAGGACTGACATAAGGGCACCTAGTTGGGGTGAACTGCGGATGCCCATTGCTGTGTATGTGTTCTTGGTAGGGAGGAAAGATGCAGCCTAGCCCAACTGCCTAGCTTTCTCTTCTGATTATTATCCATCAAGGTCGTACTGCTTTTAGCTCGGCAGTAACTCCCTCTCTTTCCCTCCCCGCCCCTCCCACGCCAATCTAACTGAGTGCCTCCCCTGGCCAGGCCAGCAGACCAGCTCATTAAGTGACCCCTGGAGCGCTCCGTAACGCGCCAGCCAGCCAGGGAGGCGCTGGGCGAGGCGGGGGCTCTCCTGGGACCTGTCTCTCTCTTCCCTCGCTGACCGCGGCCGTGCCTGCGGCAGAGCCTCCCTCTGCAGCAGCCCCTTGCACTTGGCTCGCACTTCTGGGCGCTGTCCATGGTTGCAGCAGCTTTCGGCGCACCACGTCAGGAGGCCGCAGCAGGGCCCTGCGATTGGCGGAGGAGCCCCTCGCCATACCCTTCCACCTCCGCCTACACGCCCCGGCCCCGAGGCGCGTGCCAGAGAGCGTGCCGGGCGCGCCCGAGGCTCCCGGGCGGCACACCCACTTTCCTTATTAGGGCAGAGTCGGGTGCCCTGAGCGAGCGAGCGGGGGCCGGGCGAGGGGTGGGGCGGAGAGCCCTGGGGCGAGACGGCGGAGGGCGCAAGCACGACCTCAGCCGCAGCCGCCTCCGAGCGGCAGGAGGGAGCAGTCGGTGGCTGCGCCCCGGCGGGCCACTTTCTCGGGACCCCGCTGCTTTTCCTTAGGCCGAGATTTTCCACTGCGCCCTTCCACGTACCCCGGTTCCAAACCCCTGGCCACGACATGGAAGAATTTTTGCAACGCGCCAAATCTAAACTGGTAAGTTGAGTGAGCAAAGCTGTGCGTGTGTGTGTCTGTGCTGATGGAAAGGTGGAGAGAAAAAGGTGTTGCAACAGAGTAGGACGAAACAACTACTTTGCCATGGAGTTGTCAGAGTGAGCGGGCTGTCCCCTGGAAGGAATCTCTGGAACTCTGGCTCTTAAAGCTGGCAATCTGTCTGCAGAGGTGCACAGTTGGAGGAGGTTGTGGCCTGGCTGAAGTTGGGTATCCAGCTTGTATCCAGCTTTGGTCCCTAAATCAGCAGTTTCCTCCTGAAAGCTAGATAAATGAGTGTTGTCTTCCTTGAGATAAAGGGCCCAGCCTTCTGCAGATGCATTTTGTGTAGGTGTAAAAGGAAAAAAAGAGACCCTTAGGACTGTAGTTCAGCTGGAGGTGACAAAAGTGGGGAAGTCAGGGTGCTGGGTAGGAAGGACATGTTCGTTGGAGAATCCACAGAAGATTGCTTGCTCGACTGCAGGAGTTAGGGGTATTCTAGTGTGTATTGTGTCTCGCTAATCCCCGTTCACATCTGTAAATTGGGGCAGAGGCACAAGGGGAAAGCTCTAAATGTTGGTTTTCTGGGGTTTACCAGACCATCATTCTCCCGGGAGCAGACCTGTGTGTTAGCCCATGTTTACCATATCACTTGTCCAACAGTGAATGGGCAATTCCATGTGTAGGTTAACAGTTGCTAGATTATGGAACAGCAGACTCTAGCAGTTTCTTAATTCTAAACTGTTTTGGCTCTCCAGCACAACAGTATTAAACATAATGGAAATGTGTCTGTTTTGGCACTTAAAAAGAAAAGAAGGCTGTAGTCATTTAGAAGCAATATCGTTAATGAACTGTAAAAGCAACTTTTACAGGCCTGGCATAGAAAGAAATGCATAATTTATGATGCCTTTAACCTTTAGGCCTTCATAGAAGCCAAAATATAAAGTCTGCATTAAGGTGATGTTTTAATCACAAGGCAGGATATTTACAGGGTTATTACTGTAACTCATCTACCCTCGCACAACAAAGGGAGTGCAGAAAGGGAGGGCCCAAAAGTGCCGAAACCACCATTCAGAGTGCAGACGGAAGTGCAGTCCTTACAGTGATCTGCAAGTATCTTGAAAAAGACCATTAAAGCTGGTAAGTACTTATATGGGAACTTTCCACCTGAAACCTCCCAGAGAGTTGAACCTTTGTGGAGATTTCAGAGTTGAGGAATCTCTGTGTTTATTGACCCTTTTATAGTTTTACTAGAGCACATGGATGAAAATGCTTATTTCAGAAACTCTACTGTTTGGCATTTCTGATAGTATGAGCATGTTCTGTTCTTTACCGAGTAATGAAAGAGAAATGTTCAAGAATGAAAGTTTTGGCAACTCTGTGTGTGTGTGTGTGTGCGCGCGCGCGCGCGTGTGTTTGTGTGTAAATATGATAAGGACAAATGCAGAGTTCTGGACTGTATCTGTTTTTTACTCCCATAACATTTATCAATATTTTAATAATCATTTAGACTGTGGGTTCTGAGATGAGCCAGAGATTTGTCTCATTTCTGTGGAGCAGTTGCTGGTATGGAAATTTTCCTATTTCAGAGTAATCGGTTGAAAGTAATCTGTAATTTATTTACCGAGTCCCTTCATTAGACGAGCAATTGCTCTACATCATTAAAAAATGGACAGGAAATAGAAGCGGTTGTTTGAAATATTGTTATCAGTTTCATGTCTCAGCCAGAACAATTAATGCTTATTTTATCTTTTCTTGGGATAAGCTTCTTGCAAGAAATCATGATTAACCCTTCGTATCCAGCCACAGCAAAGGTGTTATGGTCACTTTTAGTGTCACATTTCTCCTGATAAGTTACATTTTCTAGGTAACAAAATTTTTACTTAATATGTCACACTCAAATGTAGTAGATAACCTTCTTTAGAGGATAGATAACCTTTTTCTTGGGGAAAAAAATTAAGTCAATGTCATTCACTTGTGGGAAATTTATTTATAATCAAATGGTAAGATTTAAAAAATTTCAGCCAATCCTTTGGAAAACATTTTAATGTGAAGAAATTTATCATGCTGATTTTTACTTAAGCCTTATTAGAACAGAATTAGAATTTAGGAGCTATGTTTTAAATGTTTTTCTTTAAAAGTTAATAGAGATTTAGCTATGTAATACCTTAAGAAAGAAAAAAAAAGCCTGTTAGCTTTTTTCCTATTTGACTTAATTGCTTTGATATTATGTAGGCGTTATATATTGTTTTTAATGGTTTGAAATAGTTAAATGACTCTTCCAAAGTCCTAATGTAACCTCATCATCATTGGGGCTAGCTAATTCCAGTAGGCAAAAAAGGAACTTGCAAAATGGAATTGCTATTAGCTGTAGATGCAGTCTCCAATAATCAAAATGTTGGAGAAATTGTGTGCTTTTTTTCTGACTCGGAACATTTATTATTCATCTGTCATTGTAAGGAGAGAGGAAACTCTGCTATTCTAGGCCAGGCCCCTAGGTTGAACAGAAGTCTTTGAAGGAAAAAGGATGGTTTGAATTTTTATCAGGTAGTTTGGAGCTTATTTCAACTGAAGTTGGGGGATCACTCTCAATTCTATTTTTCAGCCCAGTCTGGTCCTACTAGTCTTCAAGATGAGGCCGATTCACTGACATAATCCCATCCTCCTTTTCTCTAAATCTGCCTTTCCAATACCTTTTCTTCCCTCCTGAGAATACTTAGTATTTATCAGAAATGGCCAAAGTAAACTCCAGGTGTGGCTTCAGAGGGTTCCCTTCTCCTGGGGCTCAAAAGCTTCTCAAGTGGGCCTGCTTTCTGCCTGGTTAGGACAGGCTAGGTGCTGGAGAATATTTGTGAAAAACTTGTTTGGAGGTAGGGAACAGCTAGGGTGGTAATTACTTCTTCTAAGCAGTCTCTGGAAATGATCCCGTCTAGACAAACAAGAAATGACACATATGGAATTGACACAAGGATTGTTAAAGCAATAATAACAGTAGGATAAGCAATCTCAGAGCAAGCCCTCCAAGACTGAGATAATAATCAAAGAGCAGTGTTTTCTAGCTGGAATTACTTCCTGGATGTGAGAACCCAGCCATGTTTTCGGTCTGGATACTTACTCCTGGAACTAGAAATGAGAGTGCAAAATGTATTTTGTTTTTTCTCCTGCCTATTCAGAGTTGCAGAAATCAAACCCTATAGTTCCAGATCAGTCTTTAAGTTTTACTCAGGCGTTCTATTCTTAGTTACATCATTTCTATGCTAAGAGAAGTTGAAGGAGTGTAGGGAATGCAGGCTCCCTGGTCTATGCTGTGATTTGGGAAATGTCCTTCACCTTCATAGTGGTCAGCTCAGAAAAGTATTCAGGACAAGGACGGTCTCATAACAGTAAATAGCCCAAGGTCCCGTGAAGTTTGGGGGGAAAAAATGAAGTAAGTGAGGAATCGTTTGGGGGATGGGTAGAGAGTTCTGGGGCTCTGGCTGGTTGGAAACCAGGCTCCCCACACTGGGCCCCTGCTGCTGAACTTCCCCCACTACCAGACACCCTCAGCTGATTCAACTCAAGCAGCTGTTAATGGGTGGAGATCACTGCAACCCACACGCCCTGTGGTGTAGGTCAGGAGCCAGCCTCGAGTAGAGTAGGGGGTGGGGATGTTGTCAGCTGTCACCAGCAGGATACAGGGCACATCAGGATACAGGGCATACCAATGTCCCAGGAATGCTGTTTTCAACAAGAAGGTGGAGAGAGCCACTACTGAGGTCTAGGGGATGCATCTGCTACGTGAGCAGCGGCAGCTGCGGAGGAAGGGCTCATTTCTGTAGTCAGTATTAGTTGATACATAGACTTCTACAGAAGAAAAGTTCTGGGTGACTAGAATGTCGGTTCACACTCTGTGGTATGTGGCATAGGGACAAGAAAGCACATTCCAGACTCTAAATGAACCACTGCATTAGAGTGGTTACAGGAGATGGGGTTTTAAAAAAGAAATAAAAAGACTGCAGCATGTCGGCAGCATAATCAACTTGATTGGAAATTGAAGGAATATATTCTTGATTTCCTCTTGCATGGGAAGAAGGTTGTATATGTCAATAAAAAGGATATTTAGAGTGAATGCTTCATGCCTGTTAAAGGGCAGCTGTGGTAAGGACTAGTAATGATGAAGAAGCTGGCAGAGCTGTTTGATTTCAGGAGCTGAGCTCCTTCTGATCAGAGACCAAAGGATCAGCTCCTGCCCCATTGCAAACGAGGGCAGGTGCTCTTGAGACCATGCCTCTTGCCAGAGCGTTCATGAGCAGGAAACTCAGGAATCCAAAGCACTTCCCTGAATGTGGTATCCCCTGCTTAGAGGCTGATAAGAAGTGAAACCTTGATTACTTTGGTCCTGGAGTTAGCTTCATTTCTCATTGCCGGATCATTCAGATGAACAGCTGCTGCCTGTCCCAGTCCTGGGACCTTCCGAGAAGAACCACAGTTTTTTAGTGTAAACAGATCTTGGAGTGGATCAGTCGGTCTCAAAGGAAGAAGGGTGCTCCCTGTCATTCAAACAGTACCTTGAGTCTTGGAAGACGTGGGATCAGGTGAGCAAGGTTACCCTTTAGGCAGTGATTTGGGAACTATTTTGTCAACTGAGTCGAAAGCTGATGGCTTTAGTATAACCTGTTTGTTTCTATGTAACATTTATTTGGGCAGATATTAGCATCATTCTGAGTTTGGTAAACTGGTCTGGGGGGCTCCTGTAATCAATGGTAGTTCGGTGATGGAGGCATTATTCCTCCAGGGAGAGGCAAAAGGAATCTACCCCTTCATGAATGTTACCTGAGCAGTCAGAAGAATGAGGGCAGAATACTTGGGTCTGGATAAAGGCTGCAAAAGAGGAAAGAACATCAGGGACGAGAGAGAGAGCATGCAATGTTTGTTACTAATTTTTTGGAACCTTGGGTATTATATAGAAGAGTCCTGGAGTTTGAAGTCTTCTTTGAAAGGAAACTGGGGCGGGCGGATGTATTCAGGAGGCAGCATTGCTGTGGAGGGTGATATGAACAGCATACCCGAGTCTGTATCGTACGCAACCACAGTCATTTGTGGCTATCCTGTCGGGTCTCAAAGTAGCCCGCTCAAAATCTCTAGCATTGTTCCAAATCCATTTCTTTCTGAACCCTGGGGCTTTGGACTTTGGCTTCCAGGGAGAGGAAGTCTTTCTTCTTGAGAGCTCTTATGAGACTAATTGGCTCTAGATCACCCTGGAAAACCAGACCCACAAATTCTGGGTTAGAATAATTAAGCTGATAAACACAGCTTTGGTTTCTTGATCTGAAAAATGGAATATTAATGCCTACTTTGTATGTTAGTTGCAAAGCCGAACCGATGTGCCCATAGCCTTTAGCGCAGAACTTGGAACAATGGTGGGTCTTTTCACTTGCCTCCAAGGCCGCCCTCTTCTGTACTTCCTTGTCTTAGTGAATGGCATTGTTACTCACCCAGTTTCTCCAACTGAAAACTTCCTTTTCCTTCATCCCTTCCCTAGCCCACCCTATCCTTAAGTCACCCAGAAGGCTGCAGTGGCTGGCAAAGTGCTTTCACCCTGCTTCCAGGGAAATCATTTTGAAAGCATCTTTCACACCTTTCCTACCCCTCCCTTAAAACCTCATCACTTTCCACTGCTCTCCGGAGAGTGGACACATGTTTAGCATGACCTGATCCGCTATCCAGATTTTTTCTGGCTTTTCCTCCTGCTCTCTTTGGCTTAAATAACTCCTGCCTCTTAGATTAAACAGAGAGAGACCTCTTCTGAATGAGCCCCCTCCCTTACTCCTTGAGTCTAAGTCAGATTTTTTGGTAATTTTTCAGATCACTTATTTCCCCTTGTGACTATATCTCTATGGGGCACGTTTCTTTGATTAATGCCAATTGGGTGAGAGTAGGGACCGGGGTCTGTATAGTTTTGCTCACCATTGTATCTCCAGGTTCTGGTGCAGTACCTGATGCTCAAAGAGTGCTTTTAGAATGAATAAACCCGAAAGGCGAGAGTCCTGCACAAAGCAAGGCACGTCATAGTGGCTCAGTAAAAATAAACGGAGGGCCAGGTCTGGATTTTTGGAGGTCTGACCCCGAGGTGGGACTGGTGACAGTAGGCAGGAAGCCATTACTGGTTTGCTAGAAGAAGGCGAAGTACATTCATGTCAAGGAGCACCATGCTGTACTTCACACATAGCAGGTATTTAATAGAAAGTGTTATCACAAAATAAAAAATCGAATTTTTAAGCATGACTGCTTAGAATCTATAAATATCGGTTGAACTAAAGCATGACTGGAGAGAGGCAGAGGAGAGGAACGGGCACTCAAAGCCCCTGCAAAACTGTATTGGGTAGACTGGAACCATTAGAATCGCAGGTTCTCCTCTGTGTGGCTCAAACACTAGAAGCCGGACTTCCCCAAGGCCAACCACTACGCCGGGTCAGCCCATACTTGCTGCCCCTGGACCAGTGCTAATATCATGAGCGAGATTGGCAGGGAAGCTGTTCATAGTCCTTAAGAAAAGATTAGGCATTTCAGACTTCCTGTCCAGCCCTGGCACTGCCGACCGCATTTAGGGGGAACCTCTCGTCCAGCCAGTGGGACTGGTGGGGCCTGATCATGGTCTTCCGCTTCATCTAACTCTCCTGGATATGGCCAGACTTTCCCAGGTGTTTGTTTTAGCCTATAAGGCCAGAGTCTTTTTGAACTGACGATGCCTGGGAAAATTGCATCTCTTTGGCTCCCTGCATTTGATATTTCTTGCTTTGGCTGCCAGGAAGCTTAAAGCTATGTTGGTGCCTCATTTTCTTTGCCTAGCATTTCTGAACTAAAGCATTTTTTTAAAAAAAGTTATTAGTTTTAATCTCATTAGGGTTGTTTTATTTATTTTTTTTACTTTAATGTATATGTGCTTTTTATTATAAGTGGGTTATCCTTTCGGTTACTGGCAGGAATAAATAAATACATCTTAAAATAATGTCGTGATCTTGAATATCTGTTGGTGACCATTCTGACCTAGTTCAGGGTTAATCTACTCAAATTTAAGAATTAGCTTTTTTTTTTTTTTTTTGGCAATGGGGAATATAGTGCAGGACTTCAAAATAAGTAGCTGAAAGGAGACATCAGCGCAGACCAAAGTTTGTCTGTGTTCTCATCCTTGATGATTGCCAACCTCCCTGGGAGCAGCAACAACCACACATTCTTACATCTGAGCCCATAAACTGGGAACTGTGAGGCAGCCCCTAGCAGAGGCTGCCTGCCTTCAATCAGATCCTGGGAAATTTTCCTAGAGTGTGAGTTGTGGATTTAGGAGACCTTTAGAAGGACTTTTGTCCTCCTTCCCACTTCTTGCCCCCTAAAGGCAGTGCAGTGTGGTGGCTAATCATGTGGGCTCTGGAGCCAGTGCCTGATTTCAAATCCTGACCTTGCTTCTTTTACTTGCTAGCCACACACAATCTTCGTTTCCTAGCCTCGCGGAGTCTCAGTGTTGTCATCTGCAAATGAGAACAGTAGTAGCTCTGCCCTCACAGGGCTGGCGTATGTGTGTGTGTCCCGAGACAGGACGTGATCTCCACTCACAGTAATAAAACATGAAAATGCTACTAGTGGACAAGAGCCAGGAAGCCCTGTTTACATTTCACAGAAACAGGAATCATTCTTAGCTTTCTTGCAATTCAGTTAGAATTTGTGGAATACGGCCAGGTGCCGTGGTTCTGCCTGTAATCCTAGCACTTTGAGAGGCCGAGGTGAGCAGATCACCTGAGGTCAGGAGTTTGAGACCAACCTGACCAACATGGAGAAACCCTGTCTCTTTAAAAGAAAAAAAAAAAAAAAGAGAATTTGTGGAATATATGTCTTAGCTCTAAGAGATACTTTTTAAATTTCATTTAATTCCCACAATGGTCTTGTAAGGTAGGTACTAATCTCCTTTTGCAGTTGTGGAAACTGAGGCTCAGTGAGGTTGAGAGGTTTGCCCAGGTCAGGCATGGTGGCTCACGCCTGTAATCTCAGCATTTTGGGAGGCCGAGACGGGTGGATTACCTGAGGTCAGGAGTTTGAGACTAGTCTAGCCAACATGGTGAAACCCCGTCTCTACTAAATACACAAAAAAATTTAGCCAGACATGGTGGCAGGCACCTGTAATCCCAGCTACTCGGGCGGCTGAGGCAGGGGAGTTGCTTGAACCCGGGAGCTGGAGGTTGCAGTGAGCTGAGATCATGCCCCTGTACTCCAGCCTGGGTGACAGAGCCAGACTCCATCTCAAAAAAAAAAAATGTTTGCTCAAGGTTGCACAGCCATAAAGAGTAAGCTGAAGTTTGCTTCCAGATCACCTGACTTCAGTTCTAGACCTTCTTCCTCAGAGAGCATAGGCACCTCTTCCCTAAGATCTCCTGGAAACTTTCATTCTCCTTAAAATAAAAGTGAACAGCTTGACAGGTTTATAGGAGGGCCGAGTGGTAAGTTAGTGGAAAGTGCACGCACATTGTTCGTGTTGACCCAAGAGGGGTTCATTCTTCCGTGCTGCTTGCTTTATATTAAAATCCTTTGGATAACAGAATATCAATTTATTGAAATCCTGGCTATGAGAAAGACATGGTGTTAGGCCATCTGTGATTTGGTTGAATAAGTTGTGAGATTGTTCTCACTGCATGCCTATTTGAAACAAAATTAACCAATAAACGATTTGGAGGAAAGAGTGTGACTAGCTTTTAGAGTGGTTAGAAATACTGTGGGCATTTGGTGAACTGTTAAGAACAGGAATGCATTTTTTTTTTTTTTTTTTTTGAGGCGGAGTTTCGCTCTTGTTACCCAGACTGGAGTGCAATGGCGCGATCTCGGCTCACCGCAACCTCCGCCTCCTGGGTTCAGGCAATTCTCCTGCCTCAGCCTCCTGAGTAGCTGGGATTACAGGCACGCGCCATCACGCCCAGCTAATGTTTTGTATTTTTAGTAGAGACGGGGTTTCACCATGTTGACCAGGATGGTCTCGATCTCTCGACCTCGTGATCCACCCGCCTCGGCCTCCCAAAGTGCTGGGATTCCAGGCTTGAGCCACCGCGCCCGGCAGGAATGCATTTTTAAGAGTTTAAATGCCTCTTATTTGCCACCAAGGTTATTAGCACAACTTTTGGTTTTGTGGTTTCTTCACGTTGCCACTCTCTTGGTGGTGGCTTAAAATGTCACTTGGACTGGCTGATGCCAGGGGGTCTAGGCAGAGAAGGTCCAGGGTTAGAACAGAACTCTTGTTGTGTTGAGTTCACTTTGGCTCTCCAGTTCGCCGGTTTAGCAGCGCCCCAGAAAACCGTGGACTGTGCTCAAAACACACATAGAAGTGAAGGAAAAGAGGAAGAAAGGAAAGAAGAAGGGTGGAGACAGAATTGTCAGGGAAATTGGAGAAAAGAAAGAGATAAAGGCCGGGGCGGTGGCTCAAGCCTGTAATCCCAGCACTTTGGGAGGCCGAGGCGGGTGGATCACGAGGTCGAAAGATCGAGACCAACCTGGTCAACATGGTGAAACCCCGTCTCTACTAAAAATACAAAAAATTAGCTGGGCATGGTGGCATGTGCCTATAATCCCAGCTACTCAGGAGGCTGAGGCAGGAGAATTGCCTGAACCCAGGAGGCGGAGGTTGAGGTGAGCCGAGATCGCGCCATTGCACTCCAGCCTGGGTAACAAGAGCGAAACTCCGTCTCAAAAAAAAAAAAAGAAAGAGAAAAGGATTCAAGAAGGAAGCAAGTCTGAAAAGTGGTGAGGCGCAGAAAATCCTTTCACAGTTCAGGAGAGAACGCATTGTAAGTGCAACAGTTCTTATGTCCAAGGTCACTTCCCTGGCACACCAGCCAACCCAAAGTCACCCCAAAACTAGGAATTGGGCAAAGGCAACGAAAACTGATTATTGAAAGCCCGTCATGGGTTAGTTCTTTCTCACAGGAAAATTCCCTAAGCGTGATCTCTGAGACTATTTGCAAGACGATACTTATAAATCATTCACAGGAATGCTGGAAGCACAGCAAAACACATGAATGCTAGCTACCATCATTGAGGTTATTATTTAACATGCACTTTGACACAGTGTTCGCCAACATGGTTTTCTCAGAAGGGGATGATTGAAAGGGACAAACAAAACCAAAATCAAACAGGACCTGTAAGAAGCAGACCTGGGCCCCCAATAAATAAGTGTCATTCCATTTGGTGTCAGGTAAATAATCCTAAATACCTGCACAGTCCCTGATGGACGTAACGTCACTGACATAAAATACATATCTGACACATAGTAACGACCCTAAAAAGTCGGGGGGTGGGGGGAAGATCGTTTAAACTTAGTGGCCTGTTTAAAAAGAAAGGTATGGTGTGTAAGCGATTTCAGAACAATTTCCCACTCAGATAATTAACATAGAAAAAAGTAGAAAAGAAATTGTGGTTTGCAGGGTAAGCTTCGGTTGGCTGACAGTCTCTTGCATAGGAGGCCTTGTTCTTGGGTGAAGCCAGATATGTGAAACGTCATGGTTTATAACAAGTGATCATGAGTCAGGATGGAAGGTGATGGTGCAAAAATGTGAGTCTGATGTGAGGAGGCATAAATAGGCCTCAGCACTTACAAGACATGAACAGCCCAGCTCCCCACTCCCATTCTCAGTCCAGAACTAAATCTGGTTCTTGTCTCCAGAGGAGGCACAGCAGTGACCACGGACGTATAAAATAAGGTCCCTGAGAGTAGCCCATGAGAGAGCAGAAGACTGATGATGGCCTTGCAATTCTTTGAAAGGTTCTTACCAAAGAGTTCCCACCTATAGAAATTATTTCTTCCCCTCACTTGAAAAAACAGGACTTTTAGGATGAGTGGCTTTTTTCCCCCCCTCTCTCTTAAGGAAGCCCATCCATTCATTAAGGTCTTTTTTTTTTTTGCTGCAGAAAATTAATGAAAGGGTACAAAAAGAGAAGTGTGCATGCTGGCTTCCTCCTCTCCAGCAAGAGCAGAGGCAGAAGCTCATTCTGGATGTAGAAGCATTTTGCTCCTCTCCTCTTTCCTCAGAGGCAATTTCTGTAGCAAGTGGTCAGTGGTGCTGGCCAGAACAGCACCTGGCTTTTCGAAGACAGAAACGTCACAGCTTGTGGACAGATCAGCTGCTCCCTGCCACAGGTCTGTCTGAGAGGACAAGACACGTGCCTGGCTACTCCCTGAGAAGGCAGTGTCCCTTGGCCCCTCTCCAGGGAGGCGAGAAGGGGCAAATCCCGTCTGTCTCCCATTCTTGATTCTTTATGGTTACATCTTTCCCCTGGCCCTTACCAAGCTGGTTTGGTTTTCATGCAACATCTCCTGGTCAAACTGTGGGGAAGGATTCACTCATCCTTCATTGACTACAACATACAGAGACTGCTGGAGCTAATTCCTTTTGGAGGACTGGATTCTTGCAAGGAAAAGTGGGCAGTCTTTTAGCCAATTCTTGTGGATTAATTTACAACTTTGATTCAGGTTTTGTTTTATCTTTTGAGTGTTTACCAAGATCATTGAGATAACTTTTTTTTTTTTCCTCTTTAGATGGTGGGCAAATTGCAAGCATGGTCTTAGGAAATGTATATAGGTCACAGAAAAAGATAAACAAGAGGGAGACATTTTATTCCCTAGGTGACTCTTTCTTCTAGTATTTAATTATGAATCTGCTTTGTAAGACCCTAAAATAAAGCCATCCATGAAGCAAAGCAATTTCCGTGGCTTTGTGACTGATCATGAGCTTGCCATTTGGCTGATACCCCTGGACTGTGGCCTGAAGTGTCATTACTCTTGGCTCCAGTCTCCAGAAAGCCCAGACATAAACTTGCTGTGGTGGATGCAGATCAAAATGCCATCCCAGAGCTGGCTTTTAAAATGTTTTGAAAAATTCATTATCCCTCTAAGCCATGAGATCACTTTGGGCCTTATGGGGAACAAATGTATTTCTCACTTCTATGGAATTACTTCATGCCAAAATAGCCTCCTGACCAAGCACAACATCTCTGTAAAAATCAATTCATACACAAAAGATTTCATAGGCTGGCATTTACGTAGATGGCTTTGATGAATCTTGTAAACACTGAGTCACACTTGTAACTACTGGCCCCTTTGTTGGCCTTCTGCTCTCGACAGGATTTATATTCAGCCACCCTGATTACCATGTCACCCTGGATACACCCTAACCGACCACTGCAGGGAGTGCTGTGGACAACAGCCATCAGGATTCTGTGTGTTTAAGTAGAGCATTCTATGGCCGTCATCTTTTATTTATGATTTCTTGTTGTGTAACTGTGAGTTATTTTAACAATCATAGAATCATAGACCCTTACCTTTGAAACTACTATAGAATCATAGGTTTCTGTTTGTTTGTTTGTTTTATTTTTAGAAACAAGCTCTTGCTCTGTTACGAAGGCTGGAGTGCGACTGGTGGCAAGATCATGGCTCACTGTACCCTTGAACTTGTAGGCTCCAGCAATGCTCCCACCTCAACCTCCCAAGTAGCTATGACTACAGGCATGTGCCACTAAGCCTGGCTAATTTTTTCTTTGGAGAGATGAGAACTCATTATGTTGCCCAGGCTGGCCTTTAACTCTTGGTCTCAAATGATTCTCCTGACTAGGCCTCTTGGACATGGTGGCTCACACCTGTAATCCCAGCACTTTGGGAAGCTGAGGCGGGAGGATAACAAGGTCAGGAAATCGAGACCATCCTGGCTAACAGGATGAAACCCCGTCTCTACTAAACATACCAAAAAAAAAAAAAAAAAAATTAGCCAGGCATGCCTATAGTCCCAGCTACTCCAGAGGCTGAAGCAGGAGAATCGCTTAAACTGGGAGGCAGAGGTTGCAGTGAGATGAGGTGGTGCCACTGCACTCCAGCCTGGGCGACAGAGCAAGACTCCATCTAAAAAAAAAAAATGTTGAAATTAGAGGAGTGAGTCACAGTGCCCAGCCTAATCACAGATTTTTAAGATTGAAGCAGATGACTTTAGACATCTATTTCAATCTCCTTATATTTCAGGTTTAGTTTCTTTATAAGGTAGTAAACAAGCAATAAGGCATATTTGGAAAGCAGAGAAAAGCAGAAAAATTACCCATAAAGAGAAAAAATTAAAACTAAAAATAAAATCACCACTTTCATTGAGGCGTGACTCTTGGTGATATTTGGGCCAGTAGTTTTCTTAGTCTTTCTTCCTTGTGCACAGGACTTAAGATATTTGTCTATCTTGCAACCTAGATTTTTATTTTACTTAACATTCATTATGTTCCTATGTTATTACATTGTATTCAAAATCAACATCTTAAATAATAAAGTTTAATAAAGAAGACATACTGAGGTTAAACCTTTTCGTTTTCCCTCCTTTTTGCTACTGTTAATTATGATGACAAACATCTTTGCACCTAAAAACATTTTATCCTGTTTTGAATTATGTTCTTAAAATGGCTTTCCTAATATGCCGTGATTAGGGCAAAAGATATTAATATTCTTTTTTTTTTTTAGACGGAGTTTCGCTCTTGTTACCCAGGCTGGAGTACAATGGCGTGATCTCGGCTTACTGCAACCTCTGTCTCCTGGGTTCAAGCAATTCTGCCTCAGCCTCCCGAGTAGCTGGGACTGCAGGCGTGCGCCACCATGCCCAGCTAATTTTTTGTATTTTTAGTAGAGGTGGGGTTTCGCCATGTTGACCAGGATGGTCTCGATCTCTTGACCTCGTAATCCACCCATCTCGGCCTCCCAAAGTGCTGGGATTATAGGCGTGAGCCACCACGCTCGGCCAAGATATTAATATTCTTAAGCATCTTGATACATCTTTTTCAATTGACTTCTGGGTGAACTCTTCCCAAATTTCAAGATTCAGGGAGGTTAACTAGTCCCACAGTACATTGTGACAGAGTCAGATATAGATTTGAGGTCTCTTGACCCCGAAGTCTATGCCCCTGACTAGTTAGAGAATTTGTGCAGTATGAGGGAGAGTAGTATACTAATTGTATACAGCAAGGAAGTCAGCAAATAACCTGAAGCCACCTGGCTGCTGAGTTGAGACAAGGGAAACAGAAACTGTGCCACGCCAGTTACAACTCTGCTAATGAGACCACAAGGTAGAATCTGGCTAGAGGGAGCTAATTCCTCTTTGTCTTTTCACTTCCTCTCAATTATTTCAAAAAGATTGAGCTCATGGAGCAGTAAAGCTATCACTGCTCTGCTCTTAGCACAGTGTTGCCCTTCATAACTGCTGTCACCTACTTGATCTCATTTGATCAGGCTTGGGGAGGGTGCATGTTATATTTATGTCACACATGAGAAGAACAAAGCCAGAGAGGTTAAGTCCAGCCTTGCCCAGAGGCAAACAGCCGGTAAGTGGCAGAGTGGACATAGATTCTGTCTTCTAATTCCTGATGCCTCTTGGAACAAAAATTGATGTATGTTTTCAAAAGGTAGTTTGAAGGTCTCATTGAGAGCATAGTGGTTTGGATTCATCTACATGAAAGAAAATGTCTGAGTAAAAATACAGGCACTTTTCTGAAGGAGGCTATTCAACGATGAAATCTATTCATGCTGAAGCCGCTTTTCTTAGAGGAAAACATACCCATCAAGTTTTGGAGTTGTGTGTGATGGACTCTGATGTACAGGATGCAACTGTGAGATTAATGAATGTGTCACTGGTGGAAACATGCTGAGCCCAACAGGCTCTGGAGACCAAGTGTCACATGTAATGGGAAGAAGGCACCTGAGAAGCAGGGTCTCTGGCGGGCCTGTGAGCCTCACCTGACATGCCTGTAATGGGATAGCAGGTGACTGGATGTTACTTACAGTCCTCTCAGCTGAGAGTGCTCTGTAATGTGGGAAAAGAAGTTTAATTGCCTATAACATCAGCTCTTTCCCTGCTACCGAGCAGCTGTAATTCCGTCAAATTCTCTCTTCCAAACTCCCCATTCTCAGCTATTTCTTCATTTAGATATTCATTAACTTCCCCAAAGTCAAAATGCATCCCACATTGATGCGATAGGCAGTAATTTTAGTTTAGTGCAGTTTAATGTCACTTAAGCTAAATTATTCTCTTTCAAAACTCTAAGAAGGACATATATCTCCCGACCAATCTTTGGTATGGCCATAGCATGACAAAGACCACCCGATTGCTAAATTCAGTTGTGCAAAGATGAAGATGCATCAGATGCTTTGGCCTCTGGGTAGCGTTCCTGGGTTGCGTGTGTTTTCCAGTCTTTCTTAAGCATTTGATTAATTCACACTGGTGCATAAAGCAAACTGCAAACATAATTGAAAGAAAATTTAGACAGATGGAAGTCAAGGTTAGTTTGGACTTGTAATTCTGTATTTGTGAGAGTTTTCTGTTGATACTCGCCCTGAAAACCTAACATGTTTTTTTTTTTTTTTTACAGAGAAGTCTATTGTCTAATTGGATGATATGTATACAGTATGATAATTCCTTTACAGACCCTGTGTGTTGGGAAGCTTCAGTCTATGCCGAGGGAAATATACTTGGGATGATATTTGCTTGTAAATGTTGGGTAGGAGTGGAATCCCTGATATGCATGGTTGTTAAATCATGCACGCCTGCTAAATAATTAGCATGCTGTGGGGCAGGGGTCCCTGAAACAAATCCTTGTGTGCCCCAATTTCTAGTTGTCCAACTCCTTTCTGAATGTACTTCTGCTTTATTTCAAAGGCAGAACAGAAAGCACTGAGGGCCAGATAAGGGCAATCAAATTAAGCCAGTGTCTCGCCATGCCTGATATCCCATGCTGGGGCTTGTCTCCTGTCCCCATTTCCTCAAAATACCTTTTCACCACTTCTTATCCTTACCACTCCCCTTTTGGCAGAACCTGCTCTTGGTCATTGTGCCAGGGAGTTAACATCTATCAGGGTTTCCTCTGCAGCTACATATGTTATTTTATTTGACCTTCACCATAATCCTCTGAGACAGGCATCATTATGCCCAATTTGCAGAGGTGGAAACTGAGGCTCAAAGAGGTCAAGTAACTTGCTCTAGAGCACACAACTAATGAATGTTGGAGCTACATTTCTAGTACGCCATACCCGAGAGTCTTAGCTGATATTTCCACTTCAACAGACTGCAGGGACATAAACACTTCAGGAAGAGGGGTCATTCCGGCAGCGCTGTTTAAACTTTTGTGTGCATAGGCGTCACCTGGGAATCTCACTGAAAGGCAGACTCTGATTCAATACTTTGGGGTAGGGCCTGGGATTTTGCACTTCTAACAGGGTCTCAGCAGCTGGTAATGCTGCTGTCCCCCAGAGCCAACAAATCTGAGTAGTGAGAGTCCAGAGCATTCCTGCCTCCTTTAAATGGGATGTTAGAATCTGAGGGGGCTGCACAGCTGGGAGGAGGTGCCCAGTGGTGGAAGTGACAGGCGTCTCCCGAGGAGGTGTGGCCTTGCTGCAATCTCACTGCGGTGAGAGGCCTCCTGTGCCCTATCCTTGCTATTGTATTTCAGGTGAGATTGTTGGTTTGGGAGGAAAAAAGAATCTTTTTGGCCAGACGAGGTGGCTCACACCTGTAATCTCAGCATTCGGGAGGCTGAGGCTGGAAGGTGGAGCACAGGAATTTGAGTCCAGCCAGAGCAACATAGCGAGAACTCGTCTCTACTAAATATCAAAAATGTGCTGGGCTTGGTGGTGCGTACCTGTAGTCTCAGCTAGTTTTGGGGGCCGAGGCGGGAGGATTGCTTGAGCCTGGGGAATAGAGGTTGTAGTGAGCCAAGATCACACCACTGCACTCCAGCCTAAGCAACAGAGTAAGACCCTGTCTCAAAACAAAATAATCTTTCTGTAGTCACACCACCATGCAGAAAGCCATGGGTTCTAATTACCTGTAAGGCAAGCCCTGCATGCAATACATATTTCTAATATGTATTAAAATTGCTTCATATCCCTTATGCTTTCCTCATATGAAACACAGTGCCTTGTGACTTCACAGTGCCTAGCAGCAGGGAGGGACCGTAAATACATTAATAACGGCCGGGCACAGTGGCTCACACCTGTAATCCCAGCACTTTGGGAAGCCGAGGCAGGTGGATCACCTGAGGTCAGGATTTTAAGACCAGCCTGGCCAATATGGTGAAACCCAGTCTCTACTAAAAAGAAAAAAATTAGCCAGGCATGGTGGTGGTTGCCTGTAATCTCAGCTACTCGTGAGGCTGAGGCAGGAGGATCGCTTGAACCTGGGAGGCAGAGGTTGCAGTGAGCAGAGATCACGCCACTGCACTCCAGCCTGGGCAACAAAGTGAGACTTCATCTCAAAAACAGCAACAATTAAAAAAAAACATTAATAGGCTGGAGGGAGGAGTAGCAGAGAACTGAAGGAACTGGCAGTCTTTAGGGAATGCAGGGCTCTTGACAGGGTTCTTTGAACAATCTCAGGAGGAGGAAAGCACACCACTCGCTTTACAGAAAACAATGTCTGAATGAAACTTTTCTCTCTTTTAAGACAAAACCCTTTACAGTTCCCCTCACCTTTTGGTCTCTTTCTCTCTTGATCTCAATTATTTAAAATGTTTCTTCTCTTTATTTGATGTCATCTTCCCGGAAGTCCTTGTGACATCTGGATGGCCTGCACGTTCTGCTTTCTTGTCCCCACCCATTCTATTGTTAGTAGTGCGGGCTTCCATGTGATGCTTAGTTATTTATGGTGTTCCTTTATTATTCACGCCTTTCTTCCTTTGTTCAAGGCTTTGGCTTAGTCACCGTGCTTCTCTGATGTGTTCTTGGTTCACGCTTCATTTCTTACTGCCCTTTTGTGCTTTTCTATCCCTCTTCCCTTAACACAGAATTCTGTTTCTCCTAACATAGTGGGGAGCCACCCCAGAGGGCTTTGTGGAACTTTGGTTTGGGGATGGTCAGCAGGCATCTTAGAGGTTTTAGGAATCATTTTAGGTGCAGTTCTTCAGCAATCGTCTTTTGCTAGATTATGCTGTGGTAGCAAAAATCCCCAGTGTCAGTGGATTTCAGTATTAAGTTCTATTTCCTGCTCCTGTTACAAGTTGCTGAGGGTCAGCTGTGGCTCCAAGTGCCTTCTGTGTTTGGGAATGTAGGCTGAAGGAACAACAGCTGTCTGGGATATGCTGCTTTCATGGTAGAAGGGAGTTAGGGAGCCAACGGGATCCACTAATCATACTTAAAGCTGCTGCTCAGAACTGGAAGAAGCCATTTCTACTCGGCCTTCATCAGCGACAGCAAGCAAGTCACATGGTCAAGGCCAATAGCAGTGGGGTGGGAAGTAACTTTCAGTGCCACCCAAGGCAGGCACTGAAAGTTACATGGCACTGCACAGGAATGGATTATTGTCATTTACAGGAAGGAAAGTTAATAAATAGGAGTAATATTGCAATCTACTACATGGTGAGAGCTAGAACTCACCATCTGGTGGACATTGAAGAGAACCACATTTGTATTCTATTGATGGTTGTATCAATGGGTTTTTAATTGGTCACAATAGATCACGACCAATTAAAAACAAAAACTATGAGATTTGGGGGACAGTTTAAATTAATGAAAACCTTCAGTAGCTATCAGTCATCTCTTATGCCTTCAGATGAAAATTGAGCAGGGGTTGTTTTCATGGCCACATTTGGGATGACTTCAGGTGGCATCTATGTCCCAGGTTAGGGGTTTGGGGAAGCTGGGTTAATTCCTTTAGGTCACCAGGGAAGTATTTATGGAATATGGTTGCCTGAAAGATCCTTTAAATTCTCTGTACTTTTGTTTCTGCCCAGTATAAGAAATGTAAATTGAGAGTAACAGAAGACTCTCCTTCATAGGGGATTCTGAAGAGAAAGTTAGGTAATGTATGTGAAGCTCTTAGAACTGTGTTTGGTACATAATCAGAATTTTTGAGTGGGTGCTCTAATGATGATGATTTTTACTACTGTGATATATGAACCTCTGGAACACATATTGGGAATCTCCAAACCACCAGTTTTAGAGTCAATAGGCAATCAGATTTCTGTTCCTGAGTTAAAGATTTATTTATTAAGATAAATAAACCAAACCAAAATTAACCCGGAAAGTAGGGGCTTCAATTTCTGGCCTCTTGAAAGAACTAGCCACAATTTCTCTTAAAGAGATTAATTTCTAGACTGATTAATTTCTAGACAGTGTGCTCACCCCCTTCAGTCATTGTGTGGAGTGAAAATCCTTTAAAATTTGTTACGTAAAGCTCTTGATTTATTAGGTGAATACAGTGCATTTGGGGCTTGTTTGGTTGGGGGAACTTGTGTGGTTTGCTGGAAAATTCCAAGCAAGGGCAGAGGAGAGGCCTCAGGCCTCTGTCTGGAAGTCAGTGGCTTGGCCTCAAGGGACAAGTCCTGGTAGAAATGGGTAAAGCGATGGAGGTTAGTGCTGTGTGGGGTGTTTACTGGTGAACATAATGAGGCTTCTGGCCTGATGACTGCTTTTGTTTCATGTCCCATCAGTGGAAACTGAGAGCCTTAGGGTGAAAGAAAAAGAGCAAGGGTTGTGGAATTAGAATGTCAAGTTCAGTGACTTCTCAGCTGGGTGAACTTAGGTACGTTTCTTAGCCTCACTGGGTCTTGGTTTATTCATATATGTAATACTATGTAATATTTATTCATCATGATCATGTGTAAAAGCATTGCATAAATTCTCCAAATATTCACTAAATAATTTTATTTTCATAAAAGCCCTATTTGGTAAGTACAGTTATCCCCATTTTGCACATGGGGAAACTGAGGTACAGAGGGGTGAGTAGCTGTACTTAGGCAGGAAGGGGTGGAGTCAGGTTTTGAACCCACGCAGTCGAACTCTGAAGTCTGCATGCACACCCATCGTGCTTTGTTGCCTCTGACACAGTCAGCACATCTGGGGTTGCCGCTCTGAAGATCAGAAGAGTAAGTCTGTTCATTTCTTCTAAATCCTAGTCCACTATTTATCATGTAGGAAGTAGATGCTCTGTAGACATTAATGGTTATTTCCCTTCCCCTTTCCTATTTCCTTTCTGCTGTCCTGGTGGACCCAGGTAATCAGGACTAGTGGGTGCCTAGGAATAGGGTGAGAGACCTTGAGCCCCAATTTTCCCTGGGCTGGGGACTCACCTGACTCTCAAATTCACCTTGTCTCATTTATTTCATGAAGCTTTCTTTCACTTTTCCAGTCTTTATGGCACCAAGCTGGAAGGTATTATATCACTTTGTAAAGCAAATCCTAAATTGAAAGGAATAATAGCCTAGTTTGGCGTCCCTCTCAGCACACACCATTATATCTTCATATCAAGCCTCCTATTCAAGTAACATGTGAATGAGTTTCACACGTATTTTAAATGTGCTTTGGAGGTCATCTATCTTTAAAAACATATTTGATTTTCCCCCCTTTATTCTGCATGGTTTCAAAGTGTGGACCTCCTTACTCCTTCCCTTGGGATAAATAACCTCTATGCTGAAATGTGTGGCACACACAGATTGACTGCTGTAAAGACTTGGCACACCTCTTCCGTGATTCTGTTTCTGTTTCCTCTTACTGGTGGTTAGGTTCCAAATTGTCCCTGTGGCTGGTGCCATGTTCCAGAAGCAGAAATATATCGTGGAAAAAGTAATGGCTGCAGGGAATAATGAGAGGTGGGTTTTAGTGCTTTGTCTTCTAAGTAGGAGCTCTGTGACCTTAGCACATAACTGACCTTTTGTGGAATCCTGTTTCTTCAATTGCAAAACAAGGAGCCAGTGTTACTTCAACTGTTCCAAACTAGGGGCTCCAGCATTTTGAGATCTCCCATGCAGGGATCCATTTTAATATTTCAAAACTAATAATGCTGTGAAATGGGAAATAAAAACTTTTAAGACATGGAGTCCACAGAGAAAAGAGAAAATTAAAGAGATCACTGCTGGTGGAAAGTTGGGGAACAAGAATCACTTCTTGTTTATCTTCTGACATTGTGCACATAAAGTTCTTGGTTTATTAGGCCAATCGGCATATTATTTGATCTCTAAGTCTTAGCCAATCAGGCATGTTATTTACGTCTCCAAGTCTTAGTTTTTTCATCTGTTAACATGTGAAGATACTATACAATCCATATTAGGGGTTCAGAAGTTTGCTGTGAAGATTAAATGCGTTTGAAGCACTCAGCCAATGGCACTCAATACACTGTGGCTATTTTTCTAGTTCTTCAGTGTGGGTTTAAATTTACCCAGAAGGGACATTTTAGATTTAAACTAGCCCCCACCAGATTATGTCATAACTTTCCTTAGCTCTAGGGTGGGTTTACTTGGATTGCGGAGAACCCAGGGATGGAACAGTTAATCCCTACTTCCTTAGGAACTGAACCCAAGTGTACTTTGTGCAAGCCCTTCAGCTGGATAAGCAAACAACTGGTAACATCTGGGCCCAACCAGAATAGGCAAATGGAGAGAAGGGAAGAAGGGAGAGGGAAACCTGAGACCAAATTCCCTGGAACAGACAAGGCGTTCCTAGTCCTGGCTGTTTATTATATGCACATTCTCAGTGATCATTGCTACCACTGAACCAGGACTCACTATGTGTGAGGCACTGGGCTAAGTATGTCTCAGATACTGTTTTAATTTTCTTAACCACTCAGTGAGCCACTCTCCTATCCATTGGCCAAAGCAAGTCACAAGGCGTGCCTAGATTCAAGGGATGGAGAAAGAGACTTCTCTTGATGAGAGGATCAACAATATCACATTGAAGGGGCACAGATAAAGGGTGGGGCCATTTTTGTCAGTGTGCAAATCTCCACCGTATAAGTAGTAAAGAAGATGATGCGTTTTCCTGGAAGAACTTCTGCACCCAAGAAAAGGGGAGTCAGGCGTCAAATGCCTCCCTGTGTATGGAATTCCTCTCATTACAAACAGAGTCCAAGAGGCAGTATAATGGGAATGTGGGCCCATTGTTTGACATGCTCAGGAGCCATATTGTAACCATTTGGAGAATTTTGTGCTTCCTGAATTCACCTAGATTCTAAAGAAGCCCCGGGCTAAATGTCACTTACCTGTTATCCCAAAGCTCTGCTAAGTGCTACATGGTTAATGTGTTACCCAAAGCTGTAGACATTTCTACCAGCGTTTCCAAAGTAGAGAGACAAATAATGAACCTTAATTTCTAGAAGTAATCAAGGCCTTAGCTTTAATTAATTCATGAAAGTGGTTGTTCAAGGCTGAACCCAAAAGATGCACTGTTTTGTATTGTGGGGAGTAAGATGGATTCTTAGACGACTTGAGGTGGTTCATGACTTTATTGTGATTTGCAAGTGACACTGGCTTTCTGTATTTGATAGTGACAATGTAGTTTTTGTGAAAGAGTTTTGCATATGTAAAAGTGAGTCAACTAAAATGTAAGCAAATAATACCGGCCACCTATGGCTAAGACAAAAACCACAAAGATGGCATGTGAATGATTCTTGGTAAATGGACTCATGTGTATGAAAGCTTGGAAAGGCAACCACCTAGTTGAGAAAATCGGGGCCTGAAAGTAAGAAAACGGAGGCCTGAAAGAGGACGTGAGCTGCTGAAAGTATTATACCTAATAAAGAGCAGCTCTGGGCTCGGACGCAGCCTTCCTGCCTCTAAATTATTTTTATCTCCCACTGTACCAACTGCTCACTTCCTCTAAACCAACAATCCTAAGTAAACAAAAATTACCTCCATGTGTGATCGGGTTTAGATCGGTGCCCCCGCCAATTTCATATGGAATTGTAATCCCCATTGTTGGAGTTGGGGGCCTGGTGGGAAGTGATTGGATTGGGGGGGGGGCAGTTTTTCATGAATCATTTAGTACCATAGCCCTGGTACTGCTCCTGTGATAGTGAGCGGGTTCTCATTAGATTTGGTCGTTTAAAAGTATGTAGCACCTTCCCCCTCTCTCTCTCTTGCTTCTGTGCCCACCATGTGAGACGCCTTGCTCCCCACTTGTCTCCCACCCACCTTGCCTTCCACTTTGCTTAGAAATTTCCTGAGGCCGCCCCAGAAGCTGAGCAGACACCAGCATCATGCTCCCTGTATAGCCGGCAGAACTATGAGCCAATTAAACTTCCTTACCACTCTTTAAGTTTTCTTTATAGCAATGCAAGAACAGCCTAACACAGTGTGCAAACACATGTTTTGTTAAGAAATGTTAAAAAATGAACAATATTTCCTACCATTTACAACTAAGCACTTTACAGTATATACAGGTGATGAGAATGGTAATTAGAATCATCATATATGAGGTTAATGTTTACCTTAATATTTGGGGGAGTTGCCTCATAAGGTTTTCATGGACTTACACTATAATCAAAAATAAATTTATATACATAATCTGTAAATATACTATATATGCTTTGAGAAAACTATTACCTTATAAGCACATACTTGTATATTCCAGATTAGATTAGAGATTTTCTTACCAGAAATCATGTTTACCCTTGAAGGAATAGGTGAAGATCAATAAATTAAAAAATAAGTATACTAAATTAAGTTACGACACATACGAAAGCATTATGTGAAGTAAAAGAAGCCAGTCATGAAAGATCACATATTTTACATGAAACGGCCAGAAAAGGCAAATCCATAGAGACAGATTGTAGATTGGTGGCTGCTGGGGTAATGGAGAATAACTGCTTCATATGTGCGGGGTGTCTCTTTTGGTTGATGAAAATGTTTAAGAGCTAGATAGAGAGGTAGTTGTCCAATATTGCAAATGTACTAAATGCCACTGAATTTTGCTCACTCTAAAATTGTTAATTTTATGTTATGTAAATTATGTACATTTTACTTTTTATTAAAAATGTATATGTTATTTCGTATTTATAAATACATACTTACTTACTCACATATACTTATATACAAGCCCGTGCCTGGCATTCTTGTTATTTTATTAGTATAGTGCTTCTCAAACTTTTTAGTCTTAGGATCCCTTTCCACTCTTAAAAATTAACGGGGATGCCCCAGAGCTTCTATTCATGTATGCTATATTTATCAACATTTACCACATTAGAAAAAAAAAATGAGAAAAATTATTTTTTAATCATTAAAAATAACAGAAACATGTTTCATGTTAACAAAATAACATTGTATTTCCCAAAACAAAAACATCTTAGTGAGCAGCAGCTAGTTCCGCTCCCAATTCAAATAATCTCACAATTGCTTTTACTTCTAGACAACGCTTCATCTACAAAATGCAAAAGACATGCTTTATGCATACTTCCCATTTGACCACAGAGTATTAAAAAAGATATGTGTACTCAAGGTTTGGGATCTAAGTAATTTTTTTTTTTTAATGTTTCATCGAGGAAATTCATAAGTGAAACTGGCAATTTTGGTTCTGTGAGGTCACAGCTGTGAAGAGTATGGTGACTACTAGCATAATTTGATAGATTAAGGCTCTGGTCATTTTACCCATGACTGCTTTTGTGCAAATGTCTGCCCAGCATAAAAATCATCAGTGCAAATGTCGACACAGCGAGAAAGGCAAATAGTGTCTTTTAATTTTCATAAAAATAGATCTGACCTATTTTTATGACCTCACAGATCTCCTGAAAGTTACCCAGGGAGGCACAGGGGTCTGAGGACCACAAATGAAGGACTTTGATTCCTCACAATTTTAAGCACGCATAATTCACAGGACTTGTGAATTATGCGTGCTTAAAACATACATGGCTTTAAAAAATGACGGTCCTCTTTCTTAAAGAACTGAGTGATCTTTACAGTGGAAATAACAAACGGGGCCTTGTTTTAATCAGGCTTCAGATCCTCTTCTCTGATATACCCCCACTTCAGGGTCTTTGCTGTACCCTTTGCTGAGAATGCTTCTCCTCCAAATGTGCAACAATCTCTCCCTCACTTCCTTTGGGGCCTTACTTAGCTATCATTCCAAGGAGCCTTCTTTGGCCACCTTGTTGAAAATATTGATCCTTTTCCAACATATAGATGTGCACGCACATGCACGCACACATACCCACACAATTATTTTCCTGTTTTCTTCTTAATATTTATCCCTATTTGATACATTACACATTTATTTCCTTGTTCCTCATTAGAATATAAGCTACGTAAAAGCAGAGGTTTTCATCTATTTTGCCAACATTTCCTAGAATAGCATCTGACACACCGATGTTCAGTGAACATTTGTCAAATGCTGAGTATAGCAGAGCTAAAAGTTTGCTGTAGACATTCATTGTGTCTTAACAAAATGAGAGCGTGCAGTCAGTCCCAACACGTATTACATAGGATGTGCAATGGGAAAGTGGTTTTATGATCAAATAGGTTTGCAGAACATCTTTTTCTCTCTTTTTTCTTTCTCTGTCTCTCTCATACAGGCCACACGCATGTGGAGATTTACAGCGAACTAACATGAAGCATCTGAGAGGGCCTGTGATGTGGCCATGTGTTTAAATATGGTTAAATTCAATATCTTCAAACTTTTTATTAGTGTTCACTGGAGCACACTTTGGAAAATGGTTTCCTATGCACAGACTCCCTGACTCACTTTTCATGATGATTGTGAGGGTTGATTCGGGTAAAAGTTATGAATTTGGTTAGTATATTCTGGAAAGCTATTCCAGTGTAAGATTTTATCATTTGTTCAAGTGGAAAACAAAATTTAAAAATACTTCCTAATTTCTAATTTTGTTTGCTGATAAAACAGTTTGGTGATGGAAAGGACTAGAAGGGGAATCTTCATATAATTATGTGTTTAATAAAAAACACTTTAAAATAAGAGGAATTCCTTGCACTTCAGATTGCTTTTGGGTGGGTAGGTGGGGGTTGTCAGACAAAGTAGCAGGATTTTTTCATAATTTTAGAAGAGAGCTTAAGAAATGCTCTAATCCTGATGGTATCTGTCACGAAACCATTTAACTCAGGAGAATGAATACCTTGTCTGCGCAGATTTTACAGATCATAAAGGAAGAAAATCTCTAAAGACCACGTAATATTCTCACCCCTCCTCAGAAATCTGTACTGTACTCTCTAACTTTTCTAAAAGTGGGTGGTCTAGCCTACATCTCTTAGTAAATAGTCAACAGAGCTTCTCTCAAGGATTCTAGAGCTCTCTGGGCAGTGGGTCTTCTGGGTCCTCTCTCATTAACTTTGCATTAGTCAGAGGGAAGTGCTCTGACTCTAGAGGAGAAAAATGAAGCCATGAGAGCAATCGCTTCTTCCTAACAGCCTGAGGTTCCCCTTCTTGCTCATGACACCTTCCCTGCCTACAAAGAATTCCCACCTTTGAACATGTCCATGAGCTTTAAGAGTTGACTCTTCCACCTGCCCTTCACTTTTCCTTCTCTTCAGCCGTCTTCAGAGAGAATGCTTGGTTCTCTAACTGGCTGTCCTGTTCCTGGGGTCAGCCTGCATTCCTGTGCCAGAGTCATCAATACCTTGACTCCTCAGTGGCCTCAAGGACCATCTGATTCGCCACATTGCTGACCTGTCTTCTGCAAAGCACAATTTCTGAGAAATCAGCGGGACCTGCGGCATCTTGCTGATGCAGCTATTGATCCCTACCTCTGCCTTGCTTGATCAGACCCGAAATCCATCGATAACATCACTACTGCGAAATTCCCACTTCCTGCTGAGTCCAGATTCCACGTCTCTTCCAATTAGGGTCACGGTGTTTCTTACACTATACCTAAGTAGTTTTTATGTGCTGTCTTGAGCAAGTATATCCATTAAACAGGTATTCTGTCTAAGCCCCAGTGGCTGCAAGTGATATTGTAAAAGGTAGCAGTTGCCTGTCCCTATAAAAGCATTTAACTGTGCATTATTTACAACCTAGAGAAAATTTTTCTTCTCCAAACGGCAGATTATTCATTCACCCATGCTTGATTGCTGTACTCTAATGTCTCAATATTTCTTATGCATTAATCAAACAAACCTCAGGAGAGATTCAGCAGCCTGGGGGATTAATTTTGAGTAGTTTGATTGGAGGGGTTCCTAGAAGGTCACCTCAGAGTCTTGAGTGCAGCAATTCCTGAAATTCTACCATTAGAAAGCTGTTCTCTTGATTGTGTGTGTGTGTGTGTGTGTGTGTGTTTTGGCAGAGTTTCACTCAGTCACTCAGGCTGTAGTGCAGTGGTGCAATCTTGGTTCACTGCAACGTATGCTTCCCCGCTTCAAGCTAGCCTCTGGATTAGCTGAGACTACAGGTGCCCACTGCCATGCTTGGCTGATTTTTTGTGTTTTTGGTAGAGATGAGGTTTCATCATGTTGCCCAGGCTGGTCTCGAACTCCTGAGCTCAGACAATCCATCCACCTTGGCCTCCCAAAGTGCTGGGATTACAGGTGTGAGCCACTGCACCAGGTCTGATTTTTTTTTTTTTTTAATGAAAAATTTATAGGTCCTCTTTTAAAATGCACGTCCTCCTAGGATCCCTCTTCTATACCCAAGTTCTTTTGTAGATTTGTTCTAGAGCATTAAAGCTTAAAGGGGATCTTGGATGGGCGCAGTGGCTCATGGCTGTAATCCCAGAACTTTTGGGGGTTGAGGTGGGTGGATCACAAGGTCAAGAGATCGAGACCATCCTGGCCGACATGGTGAAACCCCATCTCTACTAAAAATAGAAAAATGAGCTTGGCGTGGTGGTGCGCATCTGTAGTCACAGCTACTCAGGAGGCTGAGGCAGAAGAATCGCTTGAACCTGGGAGACGGAAGTTGCAATGAGCCAAGATCGCACCACTGTACTCCAGCCAGGTGACAAAGAGTGAGACTCTGTCTCAAAAAAAAAAAAAAAAAAAAAAAAAAAAAAAAAAAAAAAGCTTGAAGGGAATCTTAATGATCATTTGATCCAGTCTTAGTAATTTAGAGATGAAGAGGTGAAGTTGAGAAGACACGTGTGTCTAGATCAAGGTCTCACTGCTAGTTAGCAATAGAGTTGGGCTCAGTATCTTATGTCTCCTGCCTCTTCCATAAAGCTTTATGTGTCTTACGGCATCCTGAAGAGACAACTTTCTTTCAGATGTGTCAGCGTGTGTTAAATTCCATGCTTAAAAATATCTCATGTAATGCAATTTGATTAGCATTTCTCTAGAGTCACTATAATTCTAGAGATGGCAGGCACTGGGGTAATTATATATAAAATTTCCTCTTGGGTTTAAGGCACTTCCAAGATCTAATGGTTATTTTAAAACTAGTGTGGGAAGTAGCATATTTGGCTGGCAGTGCTATTAGAAACTTCAGAGGAGTTAGAATGACTGGCAGGTGCGGATGATCTCCTTGTCAATTCCACTAAAAATGGTGGGACAGTGTTGGGCCTCATACCCATCCAGCAACACCACCAAGTATGATAGGTGTGAGGAGGTGTGAGGGGAGGAGCCCTGAATAGCACAGAAAGAGGGAATAAGTCAAGGGAAGGAAAGAGAAACATTTAAATCTATTTGTTTATGTATGTGTCTCCCCGGAATCAATATTACCCATTGCCTGCTTTGGAAAATTCCTGAAAAGTCCAAGGGAATCTGGTCCCCAAAAGGGTTAGTATTGTGAGCAGGAGGAACCCTCAGTGTCTCTGGCATTGTTGGTCATGGACATGGAATGCTTTTCCTTACAGAAAAACAGGAAATGTTCCAACCAGAATATGATATTCCCTGCTTTGACAACTTTCTGTAAATCAGTTGAGGCTAATCCAGAGAAATATTGAGTTCTGCTTATTCTTTGCATATTTTTATTTTATTTTTATTTCCACTTATCTACTTAGTTTTCTTCTAAAATCCAAGATGGTTCCTCTCTGTCTAGTGGAATCATTTCTCTTGAAACAGATTTTGCAAGCAGATCCATAGACAAGACTTTCTCTACCTCACAGGAAATGAGAATTTCTACTACTAGTATGTCTTAGAGCCATGATTCTTAAATGTTTGTATGTATTGCATTCACCAGGGAAGCTTGTTCAAAACGCAGGTACCTGGGTCCCACTCTAGATCTACCCGATAACGTCGCAGAATGGGACCAGGGCTGTGTGTTTTTAACAGTTTTTCTTGGTGCCTTCCGCACCCACCCTATGAGTTTGATGTTCTCCCAAGTTGGAGATACATGTCAAAGGGACATAGATAGGAAGAAAGAATGGTTAGCTGTCGTATGACTTACGTGTTGAGAGAGTCCCCATGCCCACCTTCCCTATTCATTTTATTATAAACATTTATTGAGCCACCGATTTACCATGTGCAGAGAACATCGTGAAGCTTTGGACTCTCACAGGTGACTAAAACACAGAGCCTGCCCTCAAGTTGCTCACAATTTAGGACACGTAGATAAGATGACATCTATTTACAACTCAGAAATCTCCAGTACTGAAGAGTATTGAAGGTGGTATGGGTGGGGAGGTCAGTAGAGATTTCACAGACAAAAAGTGATATTTGAGCGGAGTTTTGAAAGAAGAGTCGCAGTTCACTGGGTAGGCAATGGGGAAGGGAGGTCTAGGAAGAGGGAAGTGCGGGGGCAAAGGCTTGGGAGTTGAAAAGTATGGAGGTTGGAATCTGGAATACAGGTGCCACCTGTATGGCTGAAACACTGGGTTGTGTGTGGGGGAGAAAAGCTCGGGAAAAAGGCCTAAGAAGTACAGATTTTTGGAAGCAGATGATAGCAGAAAGGTCACTGACAAGAAAATAGGTTGTATGCAAGTGGAATTATTTTAAAATTTGTTGCTGACATTTTGGTGTTGACTCATTATTAATTAATGTCCCCTGCACTATAGCACTACCCCAGCCGGCTTTTGATCTCATCTGGTGATAGTTAATATACTTTGTCTGCTGCAAACTCCTTCCACCCTTTTAAGAAATTTCTTCTTTTATTTTTCTCTCATGCTCTGGTTCTGAGGCAGTGCTTGAGCCTGCAGTTCCTAGCATTATTTCTATTAGGTTTGAACCATCTTATTAAAATTTATGTCTGGTTTTCCTTTAAATGTTACTTCTAAATTAAGCAGTAATGCCAAATGAAACTCCAGTGATGGGATGGAAAATGTCAACTGTCTTTTTACCTATTAGACTGACCTATGAATATATCTCCATTTTTAAAAGTTTTCATTTCTTTTTAATGTCAGAACAACCTAATAAAGTTCCATCTAGAGTTGTAACTTAATGGCTGTCAGAATCAGTCTTGATAATTGCTTCTTTTGGGTTTTCTGCATGTTTTCTTTCCATCGGTAACAAAACCAATACCGGTACCAATTCAGAGCATTAGACTCCCCAACATGCTTTCATGCTCACTTTTTAAATGGTTTGACCAGCAACTCTCTGAATTTCACAGAATATTATTTTCCAGTGTAACAGGTGAGGAAACAGACTTAGCCTCATTAAAAATTTGCTGTACTAATGATACTTTTTGATATTTCATATGGCTGGTATTTTATGTGACTCTTCGGGAGACAGGAAGTTCTCCTTCCTTTAAAAACCCTCAATAATGCCGCCACCAAAGCCAAAGCTTTAAGTGCTGGTGTCGCCTTTTGGTATTCATGATTAAGATCACATTTATTTGTACTAATAATTCAGTGTTACGTCTCCCGAAGAGATGTACTGAGCAAGCACTGCAGTGACAAGATAAGTTACCCTGTTTTGTTCCATATGTCTGTGCTCTAAGTATTCCATAGTTTTAATTGGTTCCCTGCAGAATAACATTTACAAGCATATGGTATGGAAAATGCTGACTGCTTTTGTTATCATGTATTTTAGTACGTGTTCACTTTGCCTGTAAATGTGATTATGAGGTTATTTAATGCACTTTAGGGCGTACCGTTCCTTAACCTGCCTTCTAAGTGTTAAATGCCATCGATAACATGTATCGGGTAGCCCGTCCACCGTTGGGCAGAGCGCGAATTCACAAAAGCGTTCATCATGGGTTTGTGCTGCAGGGATGCTCTCTCTCTCCTGGCCTCATGAGCGGTTTTCAAAGGCACTGCGAGGCTGCCTTCAATTATGCTGGAGAGGAGGACGCGCTGTTGGGAGCCGCCAAGAGCCAAGAGGCACACAATAGAGCTCTCTGGCGCCTCGTTTGGGAGATTTACCAGCGATCTCTTGAAAAGGGAAAAGGGATTACAGATGTGAAATTAGACACAAGGATTGAAGAGGGGACCAGCTGTATTTTCGGATATTAGAGTTGCCGTGGCACCTGGGCGGTTTCCACGGGGAGCACGGTGGCAGAGTGCAGCTAGATTATTAATATTCCTGAGACTATGTACAAGGCTTCTTTTTAAAACTTTTTATCGTGGAAAATTTCAAACATATAGAAAAGTGGGGGAAAATGGTGTAATTAATCCTCAGTGGACCCGTGACTCAGTGTGTTCGTTTTCTAGGGCTGATGTAACAAACTAGCAAAAACGGAGTGGCTTAAACAACAGAAATTTACTCTCTCTCAGTTCTGGAGGTTGGAAGCTCAAGATCAAGATTTTGGTGGCGCCAGGCTTCCTCTGAAGGCGCTGGGGGTGGGGGTGGTGGATCTGGTGCTGGCCTCTCTCCCAGCTCTTGGTGGTCTCAGATGATCCTTGGTTTGTGGATGGGCTTCTCCCTGTGTCTTCATATCACTTTCCCTCTGTATGTGTCTCTGTGTTTAAATTTCCCCTTTTCATAAGGTCACAGCCGTGTTAGATAAGGGTCCATCTGATGACAGCATTTCAGCTTAACTAATTACAGCGTGATGGCATACGCCTACAGTCTCAGCCACTTGGGAGGCCGAGGCAGGAGAATCACTTGAACCTGGGAGGCGGAGGTTGCCGTGAGCTGAGATTGAGCCATTACACTTCAGCCTGGGCAACAAGACAGAAATTCCATCTGAAAAACAAAACAAACAAAAAACAAAGCAAACAAAAACACAAAGAAAATATGAAAAACAAAAGAACCCCAACCCCCTCCACCAAAAAAAAAAAAAAAAAAGAAAAGACAAAACCAAAAAGAACAACAAAACCACATATAAAACAGCTGGTAGACAGAGTAAGGAAGGGCTGAGCATGGGCTTGGAGGCCCGGGATTACCAAAGTACTACACAGAGCTGTCAGCCAACATCGCACAGTTGTCCCATGGTTTCACAGGGTTCCAGGACCCTCCCTGAATACCAAAATCAGTGGATGCTCAAGTCCTTGATGTAAAATGAAATAGTATTTTCTTATAACGGGCACACATCCTCCTGTATACATTAAATCATCTCTAGATTACTAATAATACCTAATATAACGTAAGTGCTTTGTAAACTGTTGAAGGAATAATGACGAGAAAAAAGTCTGTTTATGTTCAGTACAGATACAACCAACCTTTTTGTTCTTTTGAGTGTCTTCTATGCCTGGTTGGTTGAATCCATGAATGTGGAACATGGGAATATAGATGGCTGGCAGAGAGAGAGGTGGTCAAATAACACGGGCTTTGGTGATTCTCATTCTAGGACAGTCTGTATGGACAGTCTGTATGGACCAAATTTATCTGTTCCATAGGGCTAATGGAGGATTCCCACACAGGATTCTGAGAATTTTGTGTAATGATGCCAGCCTCAGAGAAACAACACGATCCATGGTAGCTGCCCAGCAGTTGCTTTGTAGGCACCATTCACTTTGGATTTGATGTGAATGGCACTCACTGGAGTTGTGCAATGGTGAGGTACTCTTTGCTGCCATATTGTTATTAAATGGCCCTTGCCACTTGGGCTTCTGTTTCCAGTTGCGGGGGTTTTGTTAGCGAGGCAGTGGGAAAGAGGACCCCCCTACCTGATGATGTCAGACCTGCCTGCCTTCTCTTGCCCTCACCCCATATTGGACTGTCAACACCCCCACCACCGTATCTGGAAACCAACCCATTGAGGAGGACTTTTCTGTTTGTTTAGTGTGTTCTCCCTCCTTTCCACTCTGAGACGCTAAAGAGGGAACTCAATTATGAGCGAATTAAATTACGAGTGAATTAAAACGTTACTCCTTGTTTCAAAAAAAAAAAGTTGGGGTATCTTGCTCTCTTCTTTTGATAAAAATTTATATTTAATAGGACCTGTAGGGGTCTTAGTTGCTTCTGAAACATGAACAAAGCAACAAAATCAGCTTGGAAACAGAAGACGGGGCAGGACTTTGGTCTGTCAGTGAAGATAAACGATACTTTCTAAACTCAGTTCAGCATCACCTTTAAAATGTATTGCTCCTTTGGGTCTTCAAACCATAGATTCACTTCTCTCAATTGCTGTTTGGAGAGGAACTGACAAGTATATGATGAGGCTGCATGTTTCTATGTCAGGAAAAAGGCTTCAGATCTATGCCTTAAGAAGTGAATTTGCATTAGTTATAAGTTATGTGTTAGGTTACTGATAATTCCAAATATTTTGAATTTTCAGAAGAGACCACAATATTATGAAATTGGTTTATCATATTCTGCTTGTCGTTAGACTTCTAGACTCCTGCTAAAGAAATGCTTTAGAAGAGTCCTATCTTAAGGAACATAAAATGGTGAGGAAACTTCAAGTCTTTACTTGAGACTTTTACATAATTCATCATTGAACACAGCCACTTTCCCAAGATGAATAAATATTTATTTTATGAGATGTATAAAAAAATTTAAAAGTAGATTTCATCTATTTTACAGCTGTTTATTATGGCAAAAGATTTTGGTGAGCTGATGTATTTTTATTATGTATTATTAAGGTTTTCACAATTAAAAATCTTTCTCATGCGTTAATCTCTGGATGTGTATTTTTTATTGAAAGTCTAGCCGGGCGCGTTGGCTCAAGCCTGTAATCCCAGCACTTTGGGAGGCCGAGGCGGGTGGATCACAAGGTCAAGAGATCGAGACCATCCTGGTCAACATGGTGAAACCCCGTCTCTACTAAAAATACAGAAAATTAGCTGGGGATGGTGGCGCGTGCCTGCAATCCCAGCTACTCAGGAGGCTGAGGCAGGAGAATTGCCTGAACCCGAAAAGAAAAAAAAAAGAAAGTCTAATAAAAAGCAAAGTAACAAAATATTATTCTACTATAACAGCTTTCTGTTTAATGTAGCTGACTTATTTAGAACATGAAGATAGAAAACATTTCTGTATTAAAGGTCCCTTCCATAATCTATTTAGTTAATTATCTCCCTTAAAATTATAAAAATAAAATTCAAATTGATAATATAAAAAAATTTCCAATTTAGAGGTTCTGGAGACCAAAGTCCGTTTTCTTTATAGAAGAGAGAAGACAAAAGGAAAATGTTTGAGCAACTGAAAAATATAAAAAATTTAAAAATATAAAAATATAAAAAAATTATTTACTACTTAGAATCATAAAACCATATTTTCCCAAGGTGGGAAGGCTCTGACACTTAAGAATACCTGAAACTTTTCATTGGGAGAGCTTGTTCTCAATAAGGCATGATATTCAGTTCATGTCAACATGTTTGTGCTTTGGAAATATCAGTGAAATACTATGGAATTTATATATGCATGCATTTCTGTATTCTTTACATCTGTGTTTACTTCCTATTGCACTATTCTCTGCAATAAAATGTATATTTTAATAAACCTTTGTTGAATATCTACTAAGCGCCAGATAATGTTCAGTTTTAAAAGGGTTTTCTATTTTGCAAAATATTTTGAAAGAGAGAGAAAGAGAGAGAAAGATCCTGAGAGGTCACCTGGAAGGTGAGAGTTCTTCTGTCACTGAAAAACACACAGTGTAATAAATAATGGCATCATTAAAAACTGTCGTCTTTGCAATGCACAGTAATTGCTCTGCAGATCCCTTGCACATTTCCCTGTGAACCTCCATAGCTGCACCGTGCTGGAAACGATCTTCTCCTCCCTCCTGCTTCCAGCCGCTTATCTACTCATTACTGTCATGTCTGAGTGGGTTTCAGACATACCAGGTGTGTGGTGTCACCGGCCTGACGTCCGTTCCAAATGCAGACATTTACACTCTCGAGTATTAAAGCAATAGATCTTCCTTATGACAACAAAAAGCTGACTGCAGAAAAGCAAAGCTTCTGGGAAAAGTCTTCGAGCGTGTCTTGGCTTGTTCATGGGGGGAGAAGACCTGACTAATTAGCTCTAGCCCTTCTAATCCAAAGGAGCAGAAATAATTAAAGTATCGAGGGCAACCTGTGCCGCACAGCAGCAGGCTACAGAAGGGGCGACACGATCTTAACACGGGACGTGATCTTAACACAGGCTTGCCAAAGAAAGTTCTGGGAACTTAGTGTACAGTGGCAGAAGCCTTTCCTTTCCCCTCTCCCAAAGATCTATTAAAATACAATTAAAATATTTATGAATCACAATTTTTTTCAATAAAAGTGAAAATAGAATAGAAGGGAAATTCCTACCAAAAATTAGGGCTGCTTAATTATTAAGATATAAGTCTTCAGGGTAAATTTGAGACGTGGTAACAATTTTTTCTGATTGCTATTGCATTTTGAGGCTAGGTGAGTCTGCTGTTGCCCTGGGCAGAAGTCCTTTGTCCTAGAGGCACTGCTGTGAATGATCATGTAAATGTGATTGTGAATATTAGGGGAGAGGGGAGGGTTCTAACTTACAGAATTCCCTAATGGGGGATATTCAGGGGGTTGTTAGGAATGGTGGGCGCAGTAAACCAGCTCAGACCCGAGCGTATGTGTGGACGCTTTCAAGGCAGCCTCATGGCACATGTCTGTGCAAAGATGAACATTTGTTTTTCAGAAGGTTCTGTATTCTAAGTGGAGGACTGGGAAACGTGTTTGGAAGAGTGGGAAAAGACAGGTGGAAGAGTCTCAAATGGTATCATAGCTTTGTTATTTTGGATCTTTTTTCTCTGTTTTTGATGTAAGTTACTGTAAATGTCCTACGCCACTATTTACTGCCTTTCATGCATGTACTGAGTCATAAGAAGTTTTTTTCTTGATACATTGTCAAGAAACGGTAAATAAAGAAATCCCATCTATACCCACCTCAAATATAGAGTGAATTTGTTTTTCCCATAGATGGGGAATGTGGAAAGCAGAAAGCATGCCTGAGTGCTCTCGTGAGTCAAGATTGGAATCAGAATATGGAGCTATTTCTCCACATCTTAATAATTATTTTTATCTTAATTTGTAGCCAGGATAAATATTTAGTTACATGTACACAAAAGCCTAGGAATAACATGACTGTCAAGATTAAGAGAAAAAAAAGCAAAACTGGCAGGGTGCGGTGGCTCATGCCTGTAATCCCAGCACTTTGGGAGGTCGAGGTGGGCGGGTCACAAGGTTAGGAGTTCAAGATCAGCCTGACCAACATGGTGAAAACCCGTCTCTACTAAAAATACAAAAATTAGCTAGGTGTGGTGGTGGGCACCTGAAATCCTAGCTACTCAGGAGGCTGAGGCAAGAGAATCCATTGAACCTGGGAGGCAGAGGTTGCAGTGAGCTGAGATGGCACCATTGCATGCACTCCAGCTTGGGCAACATAGCAAGACTCCATCTCAAAAAAAAAAAGAAAAAAAAAAAAAAAAGCAAAAGGAAAGCAAGGTGAAGGCTCCTACTCCTTAATCTTCCTGCAGTCATTTTTCTGGTACTGAATCAACCTGACAGCCCTTGGAAGTATTGCTGATGTAGCCTTAAATTCTAGATCCACTGAGAACAATTTCCTTGTTCACTTATATTATAGGAGATGGTGTTTGAATCATGTCAAGGTGATGTGTGATCATTTTGCATGGTCTGAGGCGGTTCATTTTTCCTTCGTGGGTACCCATAATGTCATAAACACACTGTTGTTCTCCCCTGCCCTCTCCCCATAAGACAAAAGATAAAAAAGAATGCCATAACCAGCATGGAACACCTGCTGGGGGTTGGGGGTGGGGTTTGTGGTGTTGTGGGAGAGAGCAGAGCAGTAGGTAGGGAAAGAGAAAGATGCATGGGATGGCAGACAACCTATCTCCTTGTTTTCACTGCTCTAATTTCAACCTACGCTATAGCTGCCCAGGAACTCAGAATTGGGGCCTCTTACTCATCGCTTTGATTATTCTTTCAATGCATATTTAGTTGACTAATTTAACCAGGCACAAGTCTGAGACTGAAACCGAAGACGTGATCTGTTGCCAGGAATGTGCACACAGGAGCCTGGGCTGTTCACAGCACGGGGTGGAAAGGACATTGCCTCCCTCCTCCCTCCCTTCTGACAATCTCCACCCTCCCTCCCTCCTTACCTTCCTCCCTGCTTCCCTCCCTCTCTTTCTCTTCCTTCCTTCCATTCTCTCTCTGGCTCCTTCCTCCTTCTTTACCCACTTCCTTCCTCTTACTCCTCCCTTCCTTATTACTTAAGTTTTCAAACATACATCAGCAGAGAGACCAAAGAGAACCCCATGTGCCCATTTCCCAGCTTCAAAAACTGCCAACATTTTGCAAAGAGGACTCATATTGAATACTTAACCACCCTTGGGGAAGGCAAGCGTATGTCTTGTTGTCAATGTATTTATGAATAGGCAGTAGGAAGTTATTAGAACTTTACAAAACATTTTCCACATTTTGTCAACTGAAGAAGACACTATAATAACTATGAAATACCGTAAAAAACACTATATGAAGTTTTGTAATTTGTTAGAAATTGCTGTATGTAAAATCAGCGCCTGAGGGCAAAAACCCTGTATCTCTGATTATTAATACAATGGATAAAGTTTTTGTCTTGAAATCATTTAAACTTAAATTTCAGAGTGACTTCATGCTAGACGTGCATTGATCATGCAAGTGTTGGGGACCGAGCTAAGAAACTCCCAGTGGCTAATTAGAATTGTGTCCTTGTTATCTGGTGGTTTCTTTATCTATGTTAGGCCTCAGGATTGGGCCTGCTGGATGTACATTTACTAATAGCAAGTCATGTTTTGTAGAGTTCAGTAGCATACCTGTACACACTGCCTGAGATACTTAAAAATAAAATTATTGCAACTGCTATGTCTTCAGAATAACAGATAAATTAGGATGTGGTTACCAACTTGGAAGTCAAGAATCTTGTCTTGAGAGAAAAGAGAAAAATATGTGATGACTTAACACTCATAAAATCCATTACTTTATAAAATCATTTTAATTCAGTTTTGGAACTTTAGACCATGAAGTGAGCAGGATACACATGTTGTGGTGTGTGTGTGTTGTGGGGGGTGGGTTGTGTGTGTGTGTAGCAAGAGAGAGGGAGAAAGAAAGGGAGAGAAAGGGAGAGTTAAGCTTGGGACAGGAATGATTATTTGCAGCCTGTAGTATAATTTTTGACTTTTGTGCTGTTAACAAAGTGTTACCCCATGATACTGTTACTTCATAAGAACGTGACAAGGACATCATATGAAAATTGAAAATTATTTTCTGCCCAACTGTTGTATCTGACATGATTATTTTCACTAACAAAAGTTGATTGGCGCATGTCCTGCATGTAGCACACTGCCTTAGGATGTCTTGGGGACGCAAAGACTTGAGGCTGTCAGTGGGCTGATCTGTAGAAACGAGTCTCCAACCCTTGTTGATTGTACAATGAGATTAGTAATAGTCTTTTGAATACATTCTCTTAATACATATATTTATTTCTGAATTCTACTCATGCATTACTATACTAGAATATAAGGAACATTGTAAAACATATTTTATTATTAATTTTTATTTTTGTGTGGCGAGGTCTCACTATATTGCCCAGGCTGGTCTCCAACTCCTGGCCTCAAGCAATCCTCCTGCCTCAGCCTTTCACAGTTCTGGGATTACCAGCATAAGCCACCAGTCCTGGCTGTAAAACATATTTAAAAAAACAAAAAATGGGACTGGGTGCGGTGGTTCATGCCTGTAATCCCAGCACTTTGGGAGGGCAAGGCAGGAGAATCACGAGATCAAGAGATTGAGACCATCCTGGCCAACATGGTGAAACCCCGTCTCTACTAAAAATACAAAAATTAGCTGGGCATGGTGGCACACGCCTGTAGTCCCAGGTACTCAGGAGGCTGAGGCAGGAGAATCACTTGAACCCGGGAGGTGAAGGTTGTAGTGAACCGAGATGGTGCCACTGCACTCCAGCCTGGCAGCAGAGCAAGACCTTCGTCTCAAAAATTAAATTAAAAAAAAAAGCAGAAAATGTAAAAGGATGGCACAAATAGGCATTTGCATTGTGTCCTCTGTAACACTGAGGTGCACTACCTCATTTTGGAAATCACTGAAGGGTTTCAACTAGGTGAATCCTGAGGCCTCTGCTTACACTCAACTTCAGCAAATCTAAATCACATAGCAGCATTTCTCTGAAATTGTGCTCAATCTAGAGCAACTCAAGCAGTCCCTTTCAAAAACCAGTTGCAGATATATTCTGCAGTTGACAGGGGCCACATGGTCCTTGGGAGCATATCATGGGTCCTCTTTAAGGCAGTTGTTCCTAAACCTGGCTGCTCATGACAATCAGTTTTAATATTTCTGTCCATCTGATGAGCCAAAAAAAGATGTTTTATTGTTGGTCTAATTTGCATTTCTGTGACTACTAATGAGACTGAATATCTTTTCATATATTCATTCTTATTCTCTTAATTGCCTGATCACATCCATTACTGATGATTCCATTGGGTTGTCTTTTTAAAAATCAATATACAGGAACCCTTTGTATGTTAGAAATACTGCCCTTTTAATGGCAAAATGGTAAAAAATATTATGCAAATATTGTCATCCACCCTGTTATTTACCTTTTATCATTCTTTTTGGTGCTATTGTCCTACCCAAATTTTCCTACTTTTAAAGACATTTAATAATGAAATGTTTGACACCTTAGATTTTTACTTATTTATTTAGGATCCAGGGGATACATGTACAGATTTGTTACACGGGTGTATTAGGTGATGCTGAGGTTTAGGATACAGATGGTCCTGTCACCTAGGTAGTGAGCATAGTACCCAGTGGGTAGTTTTTCAGCTCATACCCTCCTTCTTCCTTCCCCCTTTAGTAGGCCCCAGTGTCTATTGTTCCCATTTTTATATCCACGTATATTCAATGTTTAGCTCCTGCTTATAAGTGAGAACATGGCAGTATTTGGTTTTCTGTTCTGTGTTAATTTGCTTAGGATAATGTCCTCCATCCAGCTCTATCTATTTTGCTGCAAAGGACATGATTTTGTTCTGTTTTATGTCTGTGTAGTATTCAATGATGTATTTGTACCACATTTTCTTTATCCAATCCACCATTGATGGGCACCTAGATGGATTCCATGTCTTTGCTATCGTGAATAGTGCTGTGATGAACATACACGTGCATGTGTCTTCGTGGTTGAATGATTTCTTTTCTTTTGGGTGTATACCCAGTAATGGGACCGTTGGGTCGAATGGTAGTTCTGTTTTAAGTTCTTTGAAAAATCTCCAAGCTGCTTTCCACAGTGACTGAACTAGTTTGCATTCCCACCAACAGTGACAGTTTAGATTTAACTTTAAGTCGCATTATCATTTTGACATGAGGCAAAGCAGAGGGGCATACGCAGTCCAGTCAAGAGTTAGGGAGCCTAAGCTGCTCTTAGCTCAGCCTGAAGTATATTGTTGCCACACTTTCAGGAAACAAAGTCGGTAGATTGGGGAAAATATTGTACAGAGTGTGCTGCTGTTGCTTAGTACTCAAATGATAATGCCATATTAAATAATGCATGCTTATTGCCTACTTAATGCAACTTTATTGAACAAGTTGTTCCACAGATGCCCAAGGCCAGAAAACAAAGTAGTTTCTTATTGATATGACCAGAGTGGAATATGTTAATAATATTTTGGCAGTTTAATCATCAATGAGGGTAGGATAAACATCCTAAAAGATACACAGACACAAATTCACAAATAATATGTTTATATGAAGACCCTAATGTTTTTGTGTCCATAGAAAAAAGTGACCTAAAGCACTCATAATCATAATGAGCATGCATTATACAACATTACCTGTCAACATGGTAATGCTCAAATATACCAGGTTTGAAAATTAGGTATTTTTATGGATGGGAATGTAAATTTCTGTAACTTTCCAGTGAACATTAAAATACATTCTTTGACCCAGAAATTTAAGATCCAGGAATTTATCCTGAAGAGATAACTAGGGATAGATACAAAAATTATCTTCCAAAGTATTCACTGCAGCTTTCTTTATACCACAAAATAATAAAATATTATAAATTAATTCTTTAACAATAGAGAATTGACTAAAGTATGATGATCCATATTAAATACTATATCCATCAAAAATTATTATCATCATCTCATTTATTCACTTTTTTCAATACTTATTAAATACTGTGTGCAAAGCAGTAGGCTGGCAGCTGGAGTTACAAGAAGTCATCTATGGCCATAAGAAGATTTAATTTTAGAAGTTGAAAAGAATACTTAGAGTGCTGTTAATTTTAAAAAGAGAAGTTAAAAAATATGCATAATAGGGTCACAGTATTGCAAAAGAGAACAATCATAGAAGTATAGAAAAAAGATGAGAGGAATACATTTAATAAAGTAATTAACTGGGAATTCAGGGGTTTTTTTTTTTGTGAGTTTCTACCAATGTTTTATAATTAACGTACTTTATGAAGACGTTCACACATAAACCTTAGGTGACGTGAGTGTAGGGTTCTATGTGTGTGTAGCAGGGGCATTCTTTCTCATTTGGGCTTTAAAATTCTTGGGCTGCCTTTGATGTTGATCATTTAGTAAAAGAAGCTCTTCTAGGCTTTTCCTAAGGCTCATGTATCTTAGGTGGTTTTGCATGACTCCAACTTGGAGGCCTAAGCACAGTAAAAGGACACAAGACAGCACAAGGTCAGAAGACACAAGGAAAGGATTTGGGACCCAGATACATGTCCATAGGAGGCTAAATGAAAAATAGTGCAACTCTTTTTTTTTTTTTTTTTTTTTAGAGGGAGTTTTGCTCTTGTTGCTCAGGCTGGAGTGCAGTGGCACCATGTCAGCTCACTGCAACCTCCGCTTCCTGAGTTCAAGCGATTCTTCTGCCTCAGCCTCCTAAGTAGCTGGGACAATAAGCATGTGCCATCATACCTGGCTAATTTTTTTTTTTTTTTTTTGTAGAGATTGGGTTTCATTATGTTGGTTAGGCTGGTTTCAAACTCCTGACCTCAGGTGATCCGCTGGGATTACAGGTGTGAACCACCACACTCAGCCAAGACTGCAGCTCTTGAGCCTGAAAAGGGAAATGTGAAGAGATTATAAGGATCCGTGAAACCATGGAGGTCAAACTCCTAGAATAAGGTACCTGTTTAAGCCAGAAGGAACCAGTGGCTGATAAAAGCATGCATCTCCCCACAACAGTGGATGGCTGGAAAGTGAAAACATCTCAGGAGGCTATGTAGGACAATTCCCTTAGGGGCTCTTCAGGCACACCCTTAACTTTTTGAGAAGGAAGAAAAATAATGGTGCTGCTACCAAAATTCTCTTTTGAAGCCACTGTCACAGTGAGGATCCTAAATAAAAATACACACACACACAAAGCTGTAAATAAAACATCACTTCTTGGCCACATTATTTTTATGACCCAGAAGATATAAACTATATCCAGAAGTATATAAATGATATTTGAATCACTCCATTTGAGAAAACTTTGTTTTCAAGATTCAGCAAACAGGCTAAGGAAGAATGGATTAAGCTGAGAAAGTAAGAAGAGTGGTTTAGTTAAGGTCCACTGCGCCAGGCTTCATGGATCCTGACTGGAGGGAACTCAGGCTTTGGGTTTAGATTTTGGCTCCCCCATTGCCTACCCAAAATGGCCCTTTGCACATGAGAAAATAGAAGGAAGTCCAGAGGAGTAGGGCCTGAATTTTGCTCACACGGATGCCTGTTCCCTATCTTTCTCAAATAACAGATTTTACATTTCTCATAATTACATCATTACCTGGAGAACACTTGAGACCCAGAGGGAGAGAATGGTGTCGGAAACAAAGAATGAAGAGAAATTCAGGAGGAGGTCAGGAGTTCTCAAAATTGTCTTAAACCCAGGGCCAGTATCAAAAGGCATCTCATTTATTTACCACACCAGCAAAGAATGTGACTTTATTCCTACACGGCAGAGCTGCTGAGGGGGCACTTGTCTTCGCCTTTGGACGTCTCCAGGCCCCACCTTGGCCTGTGCTGCTCACTTGGACATGGTACCATCTATTTCACCTCCCACCCTGGCTTTCTTTGTGGCTGTGACTGGGTTTGAGTTAGAGACCTGCAGGGTCATGAGCAGCACGTTAGTTCTCCTCCTGCCCATTCTTGGGAGGCTTCTTACTTAGAATCGTGGCGGCCATAGGTATTTGGGGTCTCCTGGGGAGGAGCTGGGCCCTTTCCATATCACCCTGCAGCTGGTCTTCTGAAAGGAAGACCCCTCGTTGACTTAGAGCTAGCAAGTGGTCAAGGGACTCACTGGTTCAAAGACCACCTCCTTTCTAGCGTTCTTTGGAGATACCATCCTAGAATTTCAGGAGGTTTTTTTCTGTCTTGTTTCTTTATTTCTTGTTTAGAAGTAAGGGACTGAGAAATGTGCCCCCACTTCAATGCGTGTGGAAAGTGATTATCCAACTTCTGTGGGTTTTGTCTACCAATATTTTAAAACAAAATTCATTTCAATTACTTTTGAAAAAATATTTTTAAGAAAAGAGATTTGGGGATATTTGAGGATGAGTATTGAAAAGTCATCATGGGCCGGGCCCGGTGGCTCACGCCTGTAATCCCAGCACTTTGGGAGGCCGAGGCAGGTGGATCATGAGGTCAAGAGATCAAGACCATACTGGTCAACATGGTGAAACCCCGTCTCTACTAAAAATACAAAAAAAAAATTAGCCGGGCATGGCGGCGCGTGCCTGTAATCCCAGCTACTCAGGAGGCTGAGGCAGGAGAATTGCCTGAACCCAGGAGGCGGAGGTTGCGGTGAGCCGAGATCGCGCCATTGCACTCCAGCCTGGGTAGCAAGAGTGAAACTCCGTCTCAAAAAAAAAAAAAAAAAAAAAAAAAAAAAAAAAGACAGCAGGAAGGGAAACCCGACAACTGACTGCTCCTTGATTCTACCAGGCTGAACTGCTTTTGCTCATACTTGTTTTGACATAGTCATAGTCATTTTCTTGAATGGATCCCCGCCTTGTTGGAAACTGCATTTGTAAATACTGACAGAAGTTCACAAGATCAGAGTTATGGGAAGGGCTTGAACTTTGCTAAGAAATAGGCATACTGCCCTTGTTTTCCCATTAGTTGCTTACTGCCTCAGCGTTATATAACTGGGGGTCACAAGCTCGATAACGTCCCCAATTACTCCTACAGATAACATCACTATTGCGAAGCCTAAATAACTGGTCTTTGAGGTATTTTTCAGATTTAGCATGTTGGCAGACTGAGAAACACCTCTTGGTCCTGAGATTCCCTCCCGGGAACTGACTCAGCTATGCAAAGACAGTTGAGGTACCCCTGTGAGTTCATCTCCAGCCAATCAATTGTTTCAGCTTTCCAGCCTTTGCCCGATAAAGTGCCTTTAAAAACCCTAGCCTCCGAATTCCTGAAGAAGCGGATTGGAGAAATACCTTCTGACTTCCAACTTGGCTAGCCCTGTGATGCTTAAACGTTCTTCGCTGATATATCTGCTATTCTCGGTGCATTGTTTCTTCTGGGCAATGGACAAGAAGAACCACAGGATTGGGGCACCTTATTAAAAGGTATATGGCAGCAGCAACCTTGCTTCTAAGAGGGGGCGGTAAGGAAAAAGCAAATGGGGGTCCAAGGCTTAGGACCAGAAGAGGAGGCCCTCTTTCTGGTCAATTTTTCTGGGCGGCCTGAAAGTGCTTTTGCCTAGCAAGTGCAACTTCATTTACTGGGCAGTTGAATCTGAATATGTCGGCATTTTGTGGGCTTTTAAAAAGAGATAAGAAATTAAGAAGTCTCATTTTACTGGTATAGGATTATACTTTGAAAGCACATTAAAGTTGTGATTTTGAATACTGGCATAGTCGATATATTTTCTTTTTTACATTGATGATGGAAAGATTCTGTCTACCTATTTTGAAAGCGTATCTAGATGACAAAGCAGTGTAGTATCTATTTGAACCCCTGATCATATTCCATTTTGTATTGGGTTGGGGCAGCACTGGGCTTAGGCATTAGCAAGGGGTTGCCTATCTTTTGAGATTCCTTGATGCTTGGTATGCTTGTGTTTGTTGATGTTAAAGAATGGATATTTATTCAGCAGTAAAGAATGGATATTTATTCAGTCCTTCCAGGCTGAGTTTGCAGAGTCACATTTGGAAAATGTATACACTAGGCGATAATTATTTGCTGAACATGCTGGGCCTGTTCTTCCCTTGGCCTGAGACACCCTTTAGTCCCACTTCCTTACAGACCTTTACTCAAATGCCACTTTTTTTTTTTTTAATTATACTCTAAGTTCTGGGATACATGTGTGGAATGGGCAGGTTTGTTACATAGGTATACACGTGCCACGCTGGTTTGCTGCACCTATCAATTTGTCATCTACATTTAGTATTTCTCCTAACGCTATCCCTCCCCTTTCCCCCTACCGCCCAAAAGGCCCCAGTGTGGGATGTCCGCCTCCCCATGCCCATGTGTTCTCATTGCTTAACACCTGCTTATGAGTGAGAACATGCAGTGTTTGGTTTTCTGTTTTTGTGTTAGTTTGCTGAGAATGATGGTTTCCAGCTTCATCCATGGCCTTGCAAAGGACATGAATTCATCCCTTTTTATGGCTGCAGAGTGTTCCTTGGTGTATATGTGCCACATTTTCTTTATCCAGTCTATCACTGATGGGCATCCAATGCCACTTTCTAATGAGCCTCACCTCAGCTCATCACATCCCCCTTTTATGATTTCTTTTTTTCATGCAAATTATCTGATTATTTGGTTCATCATTTCTTCATGCCCTAAACCGCAAGTACAGTGAGGGATGGGATTTTTCTCCATCGGTTTATTGCCATATCCTTAGCGCCTAGAACAGTGCCTGGCACAAGCAGGTTTCTATTGTTTGGGTGACAATAGTAAATCAAATTGATGAAACTGTATGTTTATCCTTATTATTGTCCCTTTTATTTGGGCATGGTTTGTCTGTTTGTGAGTCATCCATAGCACAATTTGAACTGTATCAAGGGACATCAGTATCAAGATTGAGTACCCGTAAGTCTCTGACAATGTGGAGATATGAGACAGGAAGGGGCCCACAGACCTTCAGTGAGCACTGCCGACGATCTTTGCGGTCAGGAGTCTCTTTTGTGTTTTGTGAACTAGTCAGTTTCACTTGCTGCCCCTACAGATAGGCCCAGTCCCTCAGGGTGCACCAGAACCATGGGGACCTCCTATTACCTGCCCGAGACACCTGAAAAGTCTGAAATCAGTTCCCAGACTTTTCTGCCTTGGCTTGACCCCTGTGTTTGTTCTGTTTGCACAGCCAAGGTCATTTGTCGGGGAAAGCTTGAGAGCGGGAACTGAATTATCTGGCTCTTGCTCCCAATTTGAAGAGCTTGAACTCACCTACAGGATGAGTCTACATGACGAATTTCATGTTTTATTTCTCCAAGCAGGCAGGAGTTTGAGTATGGTTATTCCTTGCTGCCCCCCAATTCTCTCTTATCAGTGGTTACTGGTAGGAATTGGGCACTTAACATCTGAGATATTTGGAGGCCAAGCCTATCCCTTTCAAGGCTTACCGGTGGCACAAAAGGTACCTTCTGGTTGGGCTGTCCCTTTCTGTCTGGTCCACCATTCTCGGCTGGGCTGAAATTTCCAGTCATCTGTTTGGATTATGGCATGATTTCTAGAAGGTCTCCTTGCAGTGAGACCATACTACATTGGTGACACGTTGACCCAGGAGTACTCACTGGCATCTATTCTGCATTGGAGTGCTGGTGGAGGAGCAGATAGATCCTTGAAAGAGCCTGGGCACCAAGATGGTACATTTTGATGGATGGGGTAGGGGGCAGTGGGGAAAGAGAGTCCTGAAACCTGGAAACTGATATGGACTGCGGATGGCAAATACAGGTGAATGGCAATGGAAGAGGCCATGACCACGAGGGAAATTCCTGCATGGAAAGAAGGGAAATAAGGAGAGAAATGAGTAGAGCATGAAAACAGAGACCTGTTGGCCGGGCATGGTGGCTGAAGCCTGTAATCCCAGCCCTTTGGGAGGCTGAGGTGGGTGGATCACCTCAGGTCAGGAGTTCAAGACCAGTTTGGACAATATGGTGAAACCCCATCTCTACTAAAAATACAAAAATCAGCCAGACATGGTGGCGAGCGCCTATAATCCCAGCTATTCAGGAGGCTGAGGTAGGAGTAGCACTTGAACCTGGGAGGCGGAGGTTGCGGTGAGCTGAGATCACGCGATTGCACTCCAGCCTGGGTGACAAGAGCGAAACTCCGTCTCAGAAAAAAAAAGAAAAGAAAAGAAGGGAGAGGCATGTGGCACCAAGGAGAACTCTCAAAATTTTGTAGTGGGGTATGCTATGGTCCTGACCCATTATCCCTTTTTCTCTTTAAATGGAGAGAGATATATCAGCAAATAAAGATTAATTTACATTTAATCCATGTAAATTAATCTTGTAATTATCCTACAAGGTTCCTGAGTTGTGAGAGTTGGTGTAGCATGCTTTGGGGTTGCAGTCCTCATTTAGCACCTTTTCTTTTTTAAGTATAATTGGTTTTGGGCTTGGTAATGAATTAACACACAAATCTTACTGCACTCCCATTTCTTCTTTTGTGTCAGTTGAGGGTTGAATACAAAGCTATGTTGGGGAATGATCAAGCCTAGACAAGAAGAAAATAGGTCAGTTTTGGGGGTAATTTTGATGCCACAAATGTCTGAAGTCTTGCTGTATTTCATTCTCTCTTCTCCCCGAATTTCATGCCCACCTGTGTGGATGCTGAGGTCCGCATAGTCACTATGACATTAGTACAGGGCAGAGGAGATGAGATTCACTACATTGACCTGGCCTGTGGATTCTGGAAACAACCCTGGTCCATCACAGACTCCTCTGACCTATAAAAAGTGCTGCTAATTTTCTTACTGTCTGCCTTATAAGATTTGGGAAGAGAAATGAGGTAATGTCTACTTAGCTCTTTGAGCTTCTCGGATGAACAGCATTCTGCAGTAATATGATTTCCTAATGTGTTGTTTGTGTTGTAATAGACTGCAATTCCATTTACCTAAATCTCTTTAGGTGCTCCTCGAACATGTGACTGTCTTGCACAGGGGAAGCAGCCTGACATTGAGAGTGAGAACTGGACCCTGACTAGAGCCCTTAAAGTACATTTAGCTGCGTGATGCAGCAATACATTTATGAGTTTAGGGGAAGGAAACTGGGAGAGGAAGAAATGGAAGCTATATTTGGTAGTGACAGGGGAGGGGATTATCATTATCTTCAGAGAGTTTATATCATACTTTTAAACCATGCTGTTTTGCTGAGGATCAATATCTCAATTTTGAAAAAAATATTTATTTTAATTTAGCAATGCTGCATATTAGATGACATCTTTGACATTGATCCTGCTCTCATTGTATCTCATAGATAGACTCTCACATAGCTCCTCCAAGATTTGGTTTGTTATATTTGTTGGGCCACACCTATTGTGTTTGACTCTGATACCAGCAGTTCCGTACACACACTGAATATTTTTTAGATTCATTTTTAAAATATGTAGTAGATTACTAAGTAATACTTCATCTTTATTCTGCATATAAATACTTTTTAAAAAATTAAAGCAGGCGTGAGCAATCTGACCTTTTATACAGCCTTTGGAACAGTAATACAACTAAGCTGGCTTTCTAAGTGGTTTTTTTTTTTTTTTTTTTAAAAGACGGGGTTTCTCCATGTTGGTCAGGCTGGTCTGAACTCCCAATCTCATGTGACCTGCCTGCCTTAGCCTCCAAAGTGCTTGGATTACAGGCGTAAGCCACCACGCCTGGCCTCTAAGTAGTTCTAAAATAAGAAGTTAAAACAAATGCTGAAAAGTGGGGAAAGTATATACATGTGTCATCTCTGACATACCGTAAAGTTCTTATTTATGTGACAATGATCTGTATTGGATAGTTTTGCTATGACATTTATTAGAAGCAGTTGGTTCTTTGGAAGTTTCAAAAGAATGTCAGCCTTCCACAAAGGACTTTTTAAATAGCTGTTTAGTCAACCAGGAAATGAAACAGGAAGTCTTCTCTTCCAGAGGAGATTGTAGGATAATACACACTTTTAAAGAACAGCTAATTTTTATTTTCTGAGGGACAAAAGTGTGACAAGTTTCATTTGCTAAATTATAAAATATAATACAGAGAGAACATATCTTGTTACTCAAATGTGACATGAAAAAAATCCTTACCAAACTGTGTGTCTGTTTGCTTATGTTGCATGCCAGACACATATGAAAAAAGTCATTTTGTTTGTTTCTTAAATTGAGGACATCTTATATAAAGAAATGATATAGAATACTATACCCCTTAAAAGAAAATGATATTTACTAAAAAATTATGATTCAGAGATACAATTAATAGGAAGTTAAATTATGGGTAATCTTAATAAAACTACATTTTCTCTTCCTGACTATTGACTAGAGTTTGAGTAAATATTTCAGAGTGTTAAACACTTTGTACAGTTTTTATGTTCTCATGTAAAACTTCATGATAAATTTACAATTTTCTTCCATTGTGTATAAATATAGATAAGGTATACTTTTTTAAAGATTAAAAATCTCATGTTTATATCATTCTGTCAGCAGTAAAATTGTGATGCTTTATTTGAATTTGTTTCAGAATCGAAGCAAACGCTTGGAGAAGGTCCACGTGGTTATTGGGCCTAAATCGTGTGACTTGGATTCTCTCATTTCTACCTTCACGTATGCTTACTTTCTGGACAAGGTAAGGGAAAAAAAGGATAATACTTCTTATATTTAAAATTATTATATAACTTTTAAGAAGAAACATTTTCTGGAAACAAAGGAACCTATTGACTTAATTTTTAGTGCTCTGATTTGTTATTATCATCCATGAATCAACAAATATTTCTTAGGCACCTACTATATGTTAGGCATTCTTCTAGCTATTTCTTACCAACTCTCCTTATAAAACACGTTTTCAAATAAAAAATTTTAAATGTTCATAATAGTTGATTAATTTTATGAAAATTCATAGAATGAATAAAAGTAAGAATCAGATTTCTTATTTTCTTTTGTCATTCTTGCTGATAGTCCTAGCCTTGGGAGCAGAAAAATACGTTCAGAATAACTTGTGTGAACAGTACATGAACGGCAGAGCACATTGGCTAGAGTTTTCAGTGACAAGTATTACATGTCAAATCTACATCCTGTAGGTCCTTGTTTGGTTTTGCCTTGTAGCCTGACTTCGTACAGCGAGATCATTCTCAGTTAGTGGGCATCTTCCTGGAGGAAGAATCTTTCTGATCTGTGAAGCATATGACACACCTATGGAAGTGGAAAAGACCTTTCAACAGATTGCTTTAAAATTTCAAGTCTATAACATTCATGAGTTCATGATAATGGGCTTTTTATTAATGCCTAAAAATGTATGTTATGAATGTCTAGGTGCTTTTTTCAACGTCACCCAGTTTTTAATTTTTCAGAATCTGATTTGTTTTACTGCAGTTCTGTTTGGATTCTTGGCCCTTGACAGTAGGCAGAGCTGGTCTAAAGTGATTTAAATTCACACGAAGCCTAGTCTTCCAGAATGAGCTGTGGGTGGCAAGAACTGCTGTAGGGCAAAAGCTGATAAAAATACTGGGTAAAATATTCTGATCTCTACATGTGGGCTTTATATCAAATTTATCTTAAAATTTGTTGAACTTTACAAGGGAGATTAATTGGTATGAGAAGATAAATGTGCCTCTGTTAAGACATGCATATTAACACTAATTTTGTTAACTGGTTTTTTGACTTCTAGAAAAAAATGTTACTTATCTGGAGAACACAGAGTTGACAGAACCAGAATGATGTTTAGACTGATAGTGGCATGGACTTGAAAGGAAATGATATAATAATAATAATAGCACCACTACTACCTACTACAATGTCTGGACATCCAACAAAAGGGGCAGAAAAAGTAATTGTGATAGATAAAACATATAGATAGATAGATAAAAATAAAAAGACGTGGATTCTCCTCTTCTCCAGAGGTTTGTCGCTAAGCATGGAGACGAATGTGGAATTACTGAAAGGTCTCATAGTGAGAATTTCGTTATATTTCTCTGCCTTTCTCTTAGTTTACTTGGCCCCCTGCTAGTGGCCTGTGTTACCATTTACATTTTCTTCAAGAACCCAACTACTTCTTCTTAGATCAAGAACATGTAGAATAAGCAAAGAGTTTTTCTGCTTCATGTGTTTGACCCCATTTAAATCCTTCTCACTCTGGTAGGTGAACCCTTTTACAGATGGGGAACTCAGAGTCTTAGAAAGGAAACTGGCTTTCTCAAAGTTGCATGATAGAGGCTGGGGCTGGAACCTAGTTCTCGTGACATCAACTTCAGAACAGGTCTTGCCAGGAGAGGCTCAGGCCACATGCCTGACTTGCATATTGATTCTTCCCCACTCAAGTTTCAGTATCAGGAGTTAGAATGCTCCATTAATTAGGAAAAATAACTTGCTATACATAAATTGTTCATGCTTATTATGCAGTTGTGATTCAGTATTATATGACAGGAGGGAGAAAACCCACTTCGTTGGAGTGGCTTTGTGCCTTGTATGCTATAGCAGTGGCTGATTCACTTCCCTCACTCAATAAATATGGACTAAATGTTTACTATGTGCCAGACTGTTTTATACACTGGAGACGTAAGTGAACAAAACCATCAAAAAGCCCTGCCTTCTTAATGCTAGAAAGGGGAGACAGATGGTAAAGATATCAAAACTGTGTGACAAGCTGGTGATGGTGTGAGAATAAAGGCCATTTACTTTATGCACAAATTCCATGTTGCTGAACCCCACATTCTCTCATAGTAATTTTTTTTTTTTTTGTAATGGAGTCTCACTGTTGCCAGGCTGGAGTGCAGTGATGCAATCTTGGCTCACTGCAACCTCTGCCTCCTGGGTTCAAGCAATTTTTCTGTCTCAACCTCCCGAGTAGCTGGGACTACAGGCACCTGCCACCACGCCCAGCTAATGCCCAGCTAACTTTTGTATGTTTAGTAGAGATGGAGTTTCACCATGTTGGCCAAGATGGTCTCAATCTCTTGACCTCATGATCTGCCTGCCTTGGCCTCCCAAAGCGCTGGGATGACAGACATGAGCCACCGCACCTGGCCCATTCATAGTAATTTTTAAAGCACCTTTATTTTTAACATTCTTTTAGAAAAATAAGTTTATTATTTTTACTCTACAATTCTCTACCTCTCTCCTATCTCCTGTTTTCTCTAGTTGCCACAGATTGTTTTATAAGAGACTTGTTAATAAAAGGTGTTTTTTATCATTTAAGAGATCAATAGAGATCACCATCTGATAGTCTGTAGGCTGAAGCTGGCTCATAAAGGAATTTCCACTGATTGACATTCTGAATTTTTAAAAATTCTGAATGTCACAAATAATACCCCAAATCTAGATTTCAACCTTCTCTTGGGTAATTAAAAGTTTTAACTATGCTGGGCCTGAATTTTTACATGTGAACCACTGGCTGGAGCTGAGTGACAGGCATCCCATTTAGATACAACGTATATACCTTCCTCTGCCCCCACAGTCCCCACCCAGCCTGCCTCAATTATTTTAATTTTCTGCTAATTTTGTAAAGACATGTGAGTTTGTTACTTTTAAAGAAGAAAATGTGTATTATATATTTATAATTTATATAAATATATATATTTTTGTATATTTTATATATAAAATATATATATTTATATAAATTATAAAATTTATATAAATTATGTTTTATATAATCTATAACATAACTATATTTATATTTTAGCCCCTGCACAATTTATATATACATATATTTAAATTTATAAATACACATATATTTATTTAAATTTTAATTATATGTAATATATATTTACATATACAAATGGTGCAGGGTCTAAAATGGGACATAAACTAAAGCATCAGAAGTTTCAAGTAGGGTAACAAGAGGTTAAAAAATGTTAGGGGCCACTCAGAGGATAATGCCTTACTTACTGGGTTCAGGAAAATTTGGTAATGAATGCCAAGTGGTTTAGTGAGGCCAGGAGACTCTCATTTCCTTATCAGTTACCCCCAGGCCTGAGAAAATGTAATTGTATTCTTTCCTCCTGCTGTTTTCAGTAATTCAGTCAACTTTCTTCTTGGTAGGTCAGTCCACCAGGGGTTCTGTGTTTACCAGTGCTGAACATACCAAGAACTGAATTCAACTACTTCACTGAGACAAGGTTTATTTTAGAAGAGCTAAATATCTCCGAATCATTCCACATATTCCGGGATGAAATTAACCTGCATCAGCTGAATGATGAAGGGAAGTTATCGATAACACTTGTTGGCAGTCACGTGCTGGCAAGGTAAGACCCACTGAGGCTCTGAGGTTTAATCCCTCAATGAGGGTTCTTCAGGGCAAAGTGTCACTTTATTCAGGACTTTTGTGGTTTAGGGAGATGTATTAAAAGCAAAGAACGTGCTGGGCATGTTGGCTAACGCCTATAATCCCAGCACTTTGGGAGACCAAGGCGGACAGATCACTTGAGGCCAGGAGTTCGAGACCAGCCTGCCCAACATGGTGAAACCTCATCTCTACTAAAAATACAAAAATGAGCTAGGGTGGTGGCATGCACCTGTAATCCCAGCTACTTGGGATGCTGAGGCACAAGAATAGCTTAACCCAGGAGGCAGAGGATGTAGTGAGCTGAGATTGCACCCCTGTGCTACAGCCTGGGCAGCAGAGTGAGACTGTCCCAAAAAAGAAAAACCCGGCTGGGTGCTGTGGCTCATGCCTGTAATCCCAGCACTTTGGGTAACCGAGGCAGGTGGATCACGTGGCGAAGATCAAGACCAGCCTGGCCAAGATGGTGAAACCCCATCTGTACTAAAAATACAAAAGTTAGCTGCGTGTGTTGGCAGGCGCCTATAGTCTCAGCTACTTGGGAGGCTGAGGCAGGAAAATTGCTTAAACCCAGGAGACGGAGGTTGCAGTGAGCAGAGATTGTGCCACTGCACTCCAGCCTGGAGACAGAGCAAGACTCTCTCAAAACAAAACAAACAAACCCAAAAACAACAGCAAAGCAGAGGACATGCAGAGGAAAGGGAATGCCTTTTTCTTCTCTTATGGCAAAATTCGGGTTATGCCAATCCTTCATTTTTACTTTCGTATTTCAGATATGACATCTTTAAGTGGAAAGTTCTTGTAAAATTGACCAAATTGTGTTTTGTTGTTGTTGTTGTTTTTGTTGTTTTGAGACAGAGTCTTGCTCTGTCGCCCACGCTGGAGTGCAGTGGTGTGATTTTGGCTCACTGCAGCCTCCACCTTCCAGGTTAAAGCAATACTCTTGCCTCAGCCTCGAGTACCTGAGATTACAGGTGTGTGCCACGATGCCTGGCTAATTTTTGTATTTTTAGTAGGGACAGGGTTTTACCATGTTGACCAGGCTGATCTTGAACCCCTGACCTCAAGTGATCTGTTCACCTCAGCCTCCCAAAGTCCTGGGATTACAGATGTGAGCCGCAGCACCTGGCCTAAAATTATAGTTTTTAAACCATTTCAAACACTTTCTTAAAGCAATACAATAGTCTTAGGCATTGATGCTGAACATGTGTAATGAAAATTGAAATTAAACACTAGAAAAAACGGAATCGTTCTTGGGAAAGAAATCTCAGTAGTGAAATGGAAAAATATGTAAAGATGGGCTATGAAGATCATTTGATTATTGATTTATTCATTCATAGCATTTTATACTACAAGAGAAAAATTGATGTTTAAAAATATTCATGTAGCCCAAACTTTTTATTTTATGGGCAAGAAACTTGAAACTCAGTGTCACAAATGACTTGTCCAAAGAACCACATGCAGGCTGGACATGGTGGCACATCCTATAATTCCAGCACTTTGGGAGGCCAAGGCAAGAGGTTCACTTGAGTCCAGGAGTTTGAGACCAGCCTGAGAAACATGGTGAGACCCTGTCTCTACAAAAAAATTAGCTGGGCATGGTGGTACACACCTGTAGTCCCAGCTTTTCAGGAAGCTGAGGTAGAAGGATGGCTTGAGCCTGGGAGGTTGATGCCGCAGTTGCATCTCAGGTTGAGCTGTGAGTTCAAGGCTTCAGTGAGCTTTGATCACACCACTGCACTCCAGCCTAAATGACAGAGCAAGACCCTGTCTCAAAAAACCAAACCAAACAAACAACAATAAAAACAAAGAACCACATGTAGTTAGTAGAAGAGTTGGGATTTGAACTTGGACCTTCTGATTCTTTCAACCAATACTTAGGCATTGCTGACTCATGCAAGAATCTGTAGGTGCCTAAGGAGGAATAAGACAAATTCTTTGTCATCAAGGACCTCATGAAGATGTCCTTTTGATAAGCTTTCTACTGCTACTGAATGAAGAATCACCAGTTAAACACTTCAGTAGTTTAAAATGTTAATTTTTCCCAGTTTGGCATTTTGCTAGTTGTTGATAACCTTAGCTGGTGGACACTGACCATAGCATACATGAAATCAAACCTTTTTTACTGAATAATTTTGTATTTAACTTTTTAGGAAGCATATTTAGGTATGAATGTATTGTGATATCAGTCATGCAATTTATTTACTTACGAGGAGTTTTGAAAATAACCTGACTACATGTGGCTGCTTTTATCATGCTATTCAAAACAAATGAAATGCTTTTGAACAATACTAATCATTGGCATGTGGTGAAAAGTTCTGGATAGTTGATTTGGCTGACTTCAGTGATTGGTATTCAGGAAATCATATGCTTGACTAAACTTAAGGGCTAACTTTTTCAAACCAACAAATACAATGAGACATAGATAAATACAATGCAATTGAAATGTGAATTGTGGAACGAGTATATGTCAACCAAAATCTGAGGACTAGTTTTGTTACCAAGTAAAATGGAAAAATTAAGGCTGATTTTTGAGGCTGGGTTTGTGAACTCTAGCTCTGGAATTAAATTGAAATCTTCATTTCTTTCATTGCCACTCATTTGTTTTTGACAGGCAGAAAGAATAAAATTGAATTTATCAAAATTTTTCTTCCTGCTTTTGCTAAAATCCTGCTCTATCTCACATATAAAGAATGATGGTAGAAGGAAAATAGGCTCAGTAGTGTTTTCTCTACACCATGGTGACTGGATTTGTGAGCTTTGGAGCTAGATTATCGGAGTTCAGATACCAGCTAGTCTAGGCTAGACGTGCGACCTTACACAAATTTCTTAACCTCTTTGTGCCTCAGTTTTTTAATTTATACAATGGGGATTTTCTAGTATAGTTTTTAGTGTCATTTTATAGAATTCATTTTACAGTATCATTTTTTAATATAAAATATGATAATATACCTAAAGTATTTATAATAGTAACTGGCCTGCAGTGAAAGCCCTATAATGTTAGTTATTATTATTTTCCAAGAGCGCAGCACAGGATACAGCTGGTAAGGTATGAAGGTATTTTAAGAATTTGGGAATGTAAATCATTTAAATGAAATGTGAAAATACATAGAATAAGTCTCCCACCTTCTGAGTCATGTGAGTCCCCTCATATTTTTGGTTATTGAGAGGAAGCCATTTGTGTGACAGCAGAGAGTTAAACATTTCCAAAAGTAATAAGACATGCCATATCCCTTTCTCTTCCTCCCCTTCATTTGCTTTACAGTGAAGACAAAACTTTAGAATCAGCAGTTGTCAAAGTCATTAATCCAGTTGAGCAGAGCGACGCCAATGTTGAGTTCCGAGAGTCTTTCTCTTCCCTCGTGCTAAAGGAGATTCTCCAGGAGGCTCCTGATCTCATCACCGAGCAACTGGCTCATCGCCTCAGAGGTGAGAGATGGCTCTTCCTATTAAATACTGGAAGGCTTAATGGAGTGTCCCCCGGCCTACTCATGTAGAAAGAGTGTGATCCATTCTTGGGTTAACAATCTCTTTAAAGACCACAGGAAGCTTCATCAGAGAGGCAGGGAGTAAAGAGTTTGTTAAAGAGTAGCATTATATTGAATATTAAAAATGTGCATTTAAAAATAGGCACGAGGGGCCTTTGCTGTTTCACTAGACAAGATTATTAAATGGACCTGCTGCACCTCTGTTGGGAAGCTGGAATAGCACCTCTGGCCATTTTAATCGCTTTCAGAGGTGATTCTTGCCCCAAGACCGCATGATAGGGACCAGAATTCCATGTTCCCAGTTTGAAATATCTGCTGATACTCTTCCATGCTTGGTTTATAACATACCATTTGGATAGCAAAATACGCAGCCCTCATTTTGGTAATGCTGTGTCAGGCCTCTTATGGTCAGATGTCCCCTCCTTCGCTCCCGTCTTGTAACATATTTCATCTTCACTCGAACTGTTTTAAGCCCTGGGGTCCTGAACATACCATCATCAATTATTCTAGTAATCTCTCTTCCTTCTCCATCAGTGGGGCCCCCTGCTTCCAAAGAGTGGTTTTCAAGCTAGACATTGTTGGTCGACTTTGGAATCACGGAATGACCACAGAGATTTTGTTATTTACACACAGAAGACACTGTTCTGGTTTTTGTATAAAGCATGTCCCTCCCTGCAGCACCAATCCATTTTGAACATGGTAGACAGAGATTTTTCTCAAAAGTGTTTAACTCAGGAAAGTGAAAAACTGATGAACAGATTGAAATAATTTAAAAAGAAGACCGAAAGTATGTTGACTTGGCTCTTCTAAGGACTCTGTCCAGTTCCTCTGTCTCTACCACACTTTGGAGGAGAAAAGGTCCAAAAGGTGTTTAATTCTTGTAAAGGTTTAGAACTGATGATCTTGGTAAACCTGCCTTAAATTATTTTTCTGGCAATGAATGTCTGTAAAAATGCTGTATTGGAAACTGTGCCATCAACTAACCTAAGGGAGCACAATCATTTATCTTTATGACAGAGCAGAAGGAAAACGACGGTGATTGGGAACCTCAGCCAAGAGGGAAGTTGTTCAACAGTGTGAATGCGTAGTGCAGCCAAGCACTAGAGAATAATTTGTTTAAATATCCTGTAAATTAAGCAGTTTGGCTAATTGTTGTGAAAATGTATGTGTTATTTAGTAGAAAAGAAATGGAGTCAATAAGCAGCTCTTATCAAAATTTTCTACAAATAGTAAAATAATATGAAACAAATACACTGGCACAAAGATATAACTGTTGTTGGTAATACTAACAATGATATTCAGATATGGCGAAATGGAAGGAATGCAGACCCTTTTGTTAATTGTCTTGGTTTTCGTTTGCAGCGCTACCGTAAGATAACGCTATGGTAAAGGATTGTGCTTCTTTCTAGATTCTTTTACTATTTTTTTTTTTAGAGGTGGAGTCTCACCGTATTGCCCAGGCTAGTCTTGAACTCCTGGGCTCAAGTGATCCACCAGCTTCAGTCTCCCAATGTGCTGGAATTACAGGTGTGAGCCACCATACCTGGCTGGATTTTGCTTTTCTTAACATCAGATGATTTTCCTGAGGTTAGGCTTGAAGTGGCATTGGGAAGCTGGCAGAATGTGGACATCACTTCCTTGTCTCTTGGAAATTGAAATGTGAAAGGATGAAGAGCTTCCGTCTGTGAAGCCTGCCAATACTACTACTGTCATAAAAGAGCCAGGTTCATTAAACCCTGGGAAGTAAACATAGGGGGCTTATGGTGGAAAGAGGGCTCTGGAGACCTTTAGCCAATGCATATGTGTGTGTATGTGTACATATGTGGAAAGGAGATGGAACATTACTACTGTAAATAGTTTTGGCAAGAGGGAACATATTAGTCTGCTTTGCATTGATGTAAAGGAATATCTGAGATGGGGTAATTGATAAAGAGGTTTATTTCCCTCACGGTTCTGCAGGCTGCAGGAAAAGCACAGTGCTGGCATCTGCTTCTAGTGAGGGCCTCAGGAAGCTTCCATACAGGGCAGGAATCGAAGGAGGAGCTGGCATACCGCATGGCAAGGGAGGGAGCAAGAGAGAGAGTGGGGAAGTCCCAGACCCTTTTTAAAAACCAGATCTCAGGTGAATTCATTACTACAGGGAGGACACCAAGCCATTCATAAGGGATTGGCCCCCCTGATCCAAACACCTCCCACCAGGCCCCACCTCCAATATTCAAGATCACATTTCAATATGAGATTTGGAAGGGACACACATCCAAACCATATCAGGGAAAGAAAGGATGGTTATCCAAGGAATCTGCCTTTTAAAGAGGTGACTCAAATGTTCAGAGGTAAAAAGTATTTTGAGGTAACAGGTCACTTTTTAAAAGCTCCTGAATTGTTAGTAAATATAAAAAAATAATCAAATTGGTTAGGCACAGTGGCTCATGCCTGTAATACTAGCACTTTGGGAGGCCAAGGAGGGCAGATTACTTGAGAGCAGGAATTCGAGACCAGCCTGGTCAATATGATAAAACCTGTCTCTGCTAAAAATACAAAAATGAGCCAGATGTGGTGGCGGACAACTGTAATCCCAGCTACTTGGGAGGCTGAGGCAGAAGAATCGCTTGAACCCGGGAGGTGAGGGTTGCAGTGAGCTGATAATGCGCCATTGTACTCCAGCCTGGGGGCCGAGAGTAAAACTCTATCCAAAATAAAAAAGGGGGGGGGGAATCAAGTAAACTTTTGCTGTCATCACTGAACTCAATCTTAGAATTTATAGTTTCCCATTATGTAGTAACATCAAACCTAAAAGGACTTCTTTTTCCCTGTTCCTATAAATAATTTTAGCATTCTTTATTTTCATAATATGGGCAGTTCTCTTTCTAAACAGTTCTCTTTATAAGCAGCTACCATGTTACTTTGGATTTTCAGGTGCTGTAAATCATTAATTTGACACACATTTTTAGAACTTTTTAAAATTATACTTCAAGTTCTGGGATACATGTGCGGAGTGTGCAGGTTGTTACATAGGTATACACGTGCCATCAACCTGTCATCTACATTAGGTATTTCTCCTAATGTCATCCCTTACCGAGCCACCCCGCAACAGGCCCTGGTGTGTGATGTTCCCTTCCCTGTGTCCATGTGCTCTCATTGTTCAATTCTCACTTATGAGTGAGAACATGCAGTGTTGGGTGTTTTGTTCTTGTGTTTGCTGAGAATGATGGTTTCTAGCTTCATCCCTGTTCCTGCAAAAGACATTGAACTCATCCTTTTTTATGGCTGCATAGTATGCCCTAATGTGTATTTGCCACATTTTCTTTATCTAGTCTGTAATTGATGGGCATTTGGGTTGGTTCCAAGTGTTTGCTCTTGGGAATAGTACTGCAATAAACATACACATGCATATGTCTTTGTAGTAGAAGGATTCATAATTTTTTGGGAATATACCCAATAATGAGATTCCTGGGTCAAATGATATTTCTGGTTCTAGATCCTTGAGGAATCACCAAACTGTCATCCACAGTGGTTGAACTAATTTACACTCCTACCAACAGAGCGTTCCTCTTTCTCCACATCCCCTCCAGCATCTGTTGTTTCTTGATTTTTCCACATCCTATCCAGCATCTGTTGTTTCCTGACTTTTTAATGATCACCATTCTAACTGGTGTGAGATAGTATCTCATTCTGGTTTTGGTTTGCATTTCTTTAATGACCAGTGATGATGAGCTTTTTTTCATACGTTTGTTGCCTGCATAAATGTCTTCTTTTGAGAAGTGTCTATTAATATCTTTTGCCCACTTTTTGATGGGATTTTTTTCTTGTAAATTTGTTTAAGTTCTTTGTAAATTCTGGATATTAGTACTTTGTCAGAAGGGTGGATTATGAAAATTTTCTCCCATTCTGTTGGTTGCCTGTTCACTCTGATGATAGTTTCTTTTGCTGTGCAGAAGCTCTTTAGTTTAATTAGATCCCATTTGTCAATTTCGGCTTTTGTTGCCATTGCTTTTGGTTTTTTAGTCATGAAGTCTTGGCCCATGCCTATGTCCTGAATGATATTGCCTGGGTTTTCTTCTTAGAGTTATTATAGTTTTAGGTCTTATGTTTAAAGTCTTTAATCCATCTTGAGTTAATTTTCGTATAAAGTGAAAGGAAGGGGTCCTGTTTTAGTTTTCTGCATGTGGCTAGCCAGTTTTTCCGACACCATTTATTAAATAGGGAATCCTTTCCTCATTGCTTGTTTTTGTCGGGTTTGTCAAAGATCAGATGGTTGCAGATGTGTGACATTATTCCTGAGGCCTCTGTTGTGTTTCGTTGGTCTATATATCTGTTTTGGTACCAGCACCATACTGTTTTGATTACTGTGGCCTTGTAGTATAGTTTGAAGTCAGGTAGTGTGATGCCTCCAGCTTTGTTATTTTTGCTTAGGATTGTCTTGGTATATGGGCTTTTTTGGGATCCATATGAAATTTAAAGTAGTTTTTTTTTTCTCATTCTGTAAAGAAAGTCAGTGGTAGCTTGATGGGGATAGCATTGAATCTATAAATTGCTTTGGACAGTATGGCCATTTTCACAATATTGATTCTTCCTATCCATGAGCATGGAATGTTTTTCCATCTGTTTGTGTCCTCTCTTATTTCCTTGAGCAGTGGTTTGTAGCTCTCTTTGAAGAGGTCTTTCACATCCTGGTAAGTTGTAATTCTAGGTATTTTATTCTCTTTGTAGCAACTGTGAATGAGTGTTCACTCATGATTTGGCTCTCTGTTTACTGTTGGTGTATGGGAATGCTTGTGATTTTTGCACATTGATTTTGTATCTTGAGACTTTGCTGAAGTTGCTTATTAACTTAAGGAGATTTTGGGCTGAGAGGTTGGGGTTTGCTAAATATAAAATTATGTGATTTGCAAAAGAAGACGATTTGAATTCCTTTCTTTCTATTTGAATACCCTTTATTTGTTTCTCTTGCCTGATTGTCCTGGCTAGAAGTTCCAATACTATGTTGAATAGAAGTGGTGAGAGAGGGCATCCTTGTCTTGTGCCAGTTTTCAAAGGGAATGCTTCCAGTTGTTATTCCTTCAGTATGATATTAGCTATGGGTTTGTCATAAATAGCTCTTATTATTTTGAGATATCAATCAAAATACCTAGTTTATTGAGAGTTTTTAGCATGAAGGGGTGTTGAATTTTACCAGAGGCCTTTTCTGCATCTATTGAAATAATCATGTGGTTTTTTGTCATTGTTTCTGTTTATGTGATGAATTACTTTTATTGATTTGTGTATATTGAACCAGCCTTGCATCCCGGGGATGAAGCCCACTTGCTCGTGATGGATAAGCTTTTTGATGTGCCGCTGGATTTGGATTGCCAGTATTTTATTGAGGATTTTTGCGTCGATATTCATCAGGGATATTAGACTGAAATTTTCTTTTTTTGTTGTTGTGTCTCTGCCAGGTTTTGGTATCAAGATGGTGTTGGCCTCATAGAATGAGTTAAGGAGGAGTGCCTCTTTTTCTATTGTTTGGAACAGTTTCAAGAGGAATGGTATCACCTCCTCTTTGTACCTCTGGCAGAATTCACCTGTGAATCCACCCGGTCCTAGGTTGTTGGTTTTTTTGTTTGTTTGTGTGTGTGTTTTCAGTTGGTAGGCTATTAATTACTGCCTCAATCTCAGAACTTCTTGTTGGTCTATTCAGGGATTCTGCTTCTTCCTGGTTTACTCTTGGGAGGGTGTATGTGTCGAGGAATTTATCCATTTCTTCTAGATTTTCTAGTTTATTTGCATAGAGGTGTTTATAGTATTCTCTGATGGTAGTTTGTATTTCTGTGGGATCAGTGGTGATATCCCCTTTAACATTTTTTATTGTGTCTATTTGATTCTTCTCTCTTTTCTTCTTTATTAGTCTGGCTAGTGGTTGATCTATTTTGTTAATCTTTTCAGAAAACCAGCTCCTGGATTCATTGATTGTTTTGAAGGGTTTTTCCTGTCTCTATGTCCTTCAGTTCTGCTCTGATATTAGTTATTTCTTGTCTTCTGCTAGCTTTTGAATTTGTCTGCTCTTGCTTCTCTAGTTCTTTTAATTGTGATGTTAGGGTGTCAATTTTAGATCTTTCCTGCTTTCTTCCTTGAACATTTAGTACTATAAACCTCCCTCTAAACACTGCTTTAGCTGTGTCCCAGAGATTCTTTTACGTTATGTCTTTGTTCTCATTGGTTCCAAAGAACTTATTTATTTCTGCCTTAATTCGTTATTTACCAGTAGTTATTCAGCATCATCTTGTTCAGTTTCCAAGTAGTTGTGTGGTTTTGAGTGAGTATCTTAATTCTGAGTTCTAATTTGATTGCACTGTGGTCTGAGAGACTGTTTGCTATGATTTCCATTCTTTTGCATTTGCTGAAGAGTGTTTTATTTCCAATTATGTGGTCAATTTTAGAATAAGTGCTGTGTGGTGCTGGGAAGAATGTATATTTTGTTGATTTGGGGTGGGGAGTTCTGTAGATGTCTATTAGGTCTGCTTAGTCCAGAGCTGAGTTCAAGTCCTGAATATTCTTGCTAATTTTCTGTCTCATTATCTGTCTTATATTAACAGTTGGGTATAAAGTCTCCCACTATTATTGTGTGGGAGTCTAAGTTTCTTTGTAGGTCTGTAAGAGCTTGCTTTATGAATCTAGATACTCCCGTATTGGGTTCATATATATTTAGGATAGTTAGATCTTCTTGTTGCATTGATCCCGTTACCATTATGTAATACCCTTCTTTGTCTTTTTTGATCTTTGTCGGTTTAAAGTCTGTTTTTATCAGAGACTAGGATTACAACCCCTGCTTTTTTTGCTTTCCATTTGCTTGGTAAATCATCCTCCGGCTCTTTGTTCCTTTATTTTGAGCCTGTGTGTGTCTTTGCATGTGAGACGGGTCTCCTAAATACAGCACACTGATGGGTCTTGACTCTTTATACAATTTGCCAGTTTGTGTCTTTTAATTAGGGCATTTAGCCCATTTACATTTAAGGTTACTATTGTTATGCATGAATTTGATCCTGTCATTATGATGCTAGCTGTTTATTTTGTCCATTAGTTGATGCAGTTTCTTCATAGTGCTGATGGTCTTTACCAGGCGTCCCCAAACTTTTTACACAGGGGGCCAATTCACTGTCCCTCAGACCGTTGGAGGGCCGCCACATACTGTGCTCCTCTCACTGACCACCAACGAAAGAGCTATCCCTTCCTGAAGTGTGGCGTGGGGCCGGATAAATGGCCTCAGGGGGCCGCATGCAGCCCGAGGGCCGTAGTTTGGGGACGCCTGGTCTTTACAATTTGGTATCTTTTTGCAGTGGCTGGTACCAGTTTTTCCTTTCCATATTTAGTGCTTCCTTCAAGAGCTCTTGTAAGGCACGCCTGGTAGTGACAAAATCTCTCAGCATTTGCTTGTCTGCAAAGGATTTTATTTCTTCTTTGCTTATGAAGCTTAGTTTGGCTGGATATGAAATTCTGGGCTGATAATTCTTTTCTTTAAGAATGTTGAATATTGGCCCCGCACTCTTTTCTGGCTTGTTGGGTTTCTGCAGACAGATCCACTGTGAGTCTGATGGGCTTTCCTTTGTGGGTAACCCGACCTTTCTCTCTGGCTGCCCTTATAATTTTTTCCTTCATTTCAACTTTGGTGAATCTGATGATTATATATCTTGGGGTTGCTTTTCTCAAGGAGTATCTTTGTGGTGGTCTCTGTATTTCCTAGATTTCAATGTTGGCCTGTCTTTCTAGGTTGGGGAAGTTCTCCTGGATAATATCCTGAAGAGTGTTTTCCAACTTAGTTCCATTCTCCCCATCACTTTCAGGTACACCAATCAAATGTAGCTTTGGTCTTTTCACATAGTCTCATAGTTCTTGGAGGTTTTGTTTGTTCCTTTTCATTCTTTTTTCTCTAATTTTGTCTTCATGGTTTATTTCATTAAGTTAATCTTCAATCTCTGATATCCTTTCTTCTGCTTGATCAATTTGACTGTTGTTACTTATGTATGCTGCATGAAGTTCTCATGGTGTATTTTTCAGCTCCATCAGGTTATTTATGTTCTTCCCTAAACTGGTTATTTTAGTTAGCAATTCCTCTAACCTTTTTTCAAGATTCTTAGCTTCCTTGCATTGGGTTAGAACATGCTGCTTTAGCTCAGAGTTTATTATTACCCAGATTCTGAAGCCTGCTTCTGGCAATTTGTGAAACTCATTCTCCATTCAGTTTTGTTCCCTTGCTGGCAAGAAGTTGTTATCCGCTGGAGGAGAAGAGGCGTTCTGGTTTGCGGAATTTTCAGCATTTTTGCACTAGTTTTTCCTCATCTTCATGGATTTATCTACCTTTGGTCTTTGATGTTGGTGACCTTCTGTTGGGGTTTTTGTGTGGATGTCCTGTTTGTTGATGTTGATGGTATTACTTTTGTTTGTTAGTTTTCCTTCTACCAGTCAAGCCCCTTTTCTGCAGGTCTGCTGGAGTTTACTGGAGGTCCAATCCAGACTCTGTTTGCCTGGGTATCACCAGCAGAGGCTGCCTGTTCCTAACTCTGGAAGCTTCATCCTAGAGGGGTACCTGCCGGATGCCAGGTAGAGGGCTCCTGTTTGAGGTGTCTGTTGCCCCTGCTGGGAGGTGTCTCCCAGTCAGGAGGCACAGTGGTCAGGGACTCACTTGAGGAGGCAGTCTGTCCCTTAGCAGAGCTTGAGCACTGTGCTGGGAGATCTGCTGCTTTCTTCAGAGCCAGCAGGCAGGAACGTTTAAGTCTGCTGAAGCTGCTCCTACAGCTGCCCCTTCCCCCAGGTGCTCTGTCCCAAGGAGATGGGAGTTTAATCTATAAGCTCCTGTCTGGGGCTGCTGCCTTTCTTTCAGAGATGCCCTGCCCAGAAAGGAGGAATCTAGAGAGGCAGTCTGGCTACAGCAGCTTTGTAGAGCTGTGGTGGGCTCTGCCCAGTCTGAACTTCCCAGCAGCTTTGTTTATACTGTGAGGGGAAAACCACCTACTTAAGCCTCAATAATGGTGGACGCCCCTACCCCCATCAAGCTGGAGCTCCCAGGCTGACTTTGGACTGCTGTGCTGGCAGCGAGAATTTCAAGCCAGTGGATCTTAGCTTGCTGGGCTTTGTGAGGGCAGGATCCACAGAGGTAAACAACTTGGCTCCCTGGTTTCAGCCCCCTTTCCAGGGCAGTGAATGGTTCTGTCTTGCTTGCATTCCAGGCACCACTGGGGTATGAAAAAAATCTCCAGCAGCTAGCTCAGTGTCTGCTCAAATGGCAGTTTCGTGCTTGAAACCCATGTCACTGGTGGTGTAGGCACCTGAGGGAATCTCCTGGTCTGCCTGTTGTGAAGACTGGGAAAAGCATATCTGGGCCAGAATGCACCATTTTTCATGGCAGGGTCCCTCATGGCCTCCCTTGGCTAGGGGAGGGAGTTCCCCAACCCCTTGTGCTTCCTGGGTAATGCATGGTTCCACCCTGCTTCTGCTTGTTCTCTGTGGGCTGTATCCACTGTCTAACCAGTCCCAATGGGATGAGCCAGGTACCTTAGTTGGAAATGCAGAAATCACCCACCTTCTACATTGATCTCGCTGGGAGCTGCAGATCGTAGCTGTTCCTATTCAGTCATCTTGCCAGCTACCCAGGGACAATCTTTTTTTTTTTTTTTTTTTTTTTTTGAGATGAAGTCTTGCTCTTGTCGCCCAGGCTGGAGTTCAGTGGCACGATCTTGGCTCATTGCAACCTAAGCCTCCCGGATTCAAGCAATTCTCCTGCCTCAGCCTCTGGAGTAGCTGGGATTATGGAAGCCTGCCATAGTGCTCAGCTGATTTTTGTATTTTTAATAGACACAGGGTTTCGCCATGTTGACCAGGCTCGTCTCAAACTCCTGACCTCAGGCGATCCACCCACCTAAGCCTCTCAAAGGGCTGGGATTATAGGCATGAGCTACCGTGCTCAGCCTGGAACATATTTTTATGTATTCTTCTAGGTTTTAAAAGAATGTCAGTATTTTTATACACATCTTTGCCATAAGGAATTTTGGAAAATGTATTTCCTGAAGTCATGGGACTAGATATTTATGGCTGAGACTGGAAAGAATCTTTAAAAGCATCATAATTAGACCTTGATGGACAGTATATTATTATAACCACTGTACCAAAAAAACTCTAAATTTACTATGAGCTAAGTACTTCATCGATTCGATTGTCCTTTGCTTTTCATTCCCATGGCTATATCCTAGAACGCATCATGTTTAGGCACGATGGTGTGCTATAAATGGATTTCAGGTGGGCCAAGATAATTGATTCCCTTGGTTCTTGGAGAAGGCTTTATGTATACCTCTTAGGCCACTGTGCTGGGGGTGGGGGGGCGGTGAGTCACTTTCAATGTGTTCCTTAATATGCAAACAGTTGGACTGACTCTTCCTTAGTCTTGCTTGTTAGTCCCTTTTCCTCTTCTCAGCTTCTAAGTGTTGGGTGCCTAAAACTTGACCTTTTTCTCTATATGCTATCTTTAGGTGAATTTATTTAGTTCCAAGGCTTTAAATATTATACATAGGCTGATGACTGCCCTTATCTCCAACTGTGACCCCTTTTTGGAATTCCAGATTTGTATCCAATGCCCACGTGACATCTTCACATGCTTGTCTAATTAGCGCCACCTCTTTAACATGACTGCAGCAGAACCTTATAGTTTCTTGTACTTCCAAACCTGCTTTTATTCCAGTCTCTTCACTTCAGTAAACCACCTGATTGCTTAAGCCATAATCTAGGGGTTACACATGATTCTTTCTTTTGCCTTCTGTTCCCATTAATCCATCAGCAAGTCCTGCTAACCCTCCATCCAGAACATGACATGACTCCTCCTCTACATTTTCCATGACCACTGCTAGTGATCCAATTCAAGATTCCATTCCGCCTCTCTCTGACAACTGTCATAGCTGCCGGCCTGTGGCCCTATCTCCTCCTTAAAACCCATTGCCCATGAAGTAGTCAGAATGACCTTGTAAACTATAAGTCAGGTCATTTCAACCTCCTGCTTCAAACGTGTCACACTCAAAATGCAAGCATCCTCCCTCCACCCCTGCAGACCACCACATCATCACTCCTCTGCCTATTCTCACCTCACCTGATAAGATTTCCCTCTTTCCTACTGTGTTCCAGGCACAGGAGCCTTTCAGCTTTTCAGATATGCCAAACTCTTTCCACTGTTGAGAATTTACAGAAGCCGTTCCCTCCTTCTGGAAAGTTTGTTTTTCTCTATAATATCTCCTCATCTCGCTTTCTACCTCTCAGGAGCTTCCTCTTCCCTCTTGCTGCTTCACTCCAGGATGTAACTTTACGAGAAAACAGACCTTTATGCTGTGTGCATTGCTTCCCTGCTGTGTCTCTGGGACCTAGAAAAGTACCTGGCACAGAGTAGGCCCTCGATAAACACTGTCATAAAAGGAAGTTTGCAAGATTGTTTATGTGCTCTCTATGTTTATGGCTCTATTGACTTCGTTAAGCTATGATGGTTTAATTTCCAACCCACTTCAGTCCATCCTTCTAACATTCTTAATGCGTAGAATTTGGATCTTGTTCCTTCTAGTTAAAAAAACAAAAAACAAAAAGCCCTTCTTTTAATCACTTACTTTTTAGCTTTTAGAAATCCCAGTGTTTTGCAAGCATTTATTTTTATTTTCACTATTCAGTTATATAAATGAGTAAGTAAATAAATGTAATTTTAGCCTTTTTGTGGAGTGTAATATTGTGTAGCAAAAAGAATGCAAAACATATATGTAAAATCACATATAAACAGTTCAGCGAATTATCACAAATAATTATCCGGGTAAAGAGAAAGACCTTTTTGTGCTCCTTCCCACCACTACTTACTTTCTACCTAACTAGGGTTAACTAACTTACTTTTACCTAACTGGCGTTAGTATTCTTTCTCTCTCTCTCTCTCTTTTTTTTTTTTAGAGGGAGTCTCCCTCTGTCACCAGGCTAGAGTGTGCTTCTCCTGCCTCATCCTCCCAGAAGCTGAGATTACAGGCACACACCACCACACCCAACTAATTTTTGTATTTTTAGTAGAGATGGGGTTGCACCATATTGGCCAGGATGCTCTCTATCTCCTGACCTTATGATCTGCCCGCCTTGGCCTCCCAAAGTGCTGGGATTACAGGCGTGAGCCACCGTGCCCGGCCAGTATTCTCATTTCTGTGGTACACTCTTCTTTGCTTTTCTTTATAGTTTTAACATCCCTGTGTGTACCCCATAGAGGTACAGATGGGTTCTGGCTGTGTTTGTTTTTTGTGTTTTTGAGACAGGGTTTCACTCTTATTGCCCAGGCTGGAGTGCAATGGTGAAATCTTGGCTCCCTGCAACCCCTGCCTCCAGGGTTCAGACAATTCTTCTGCCTCAGCCTCCCAAGTATCTGGGATTACAGGCATCTGCTGTCATGTCTGGCTAATTTTTGTATGTTTAGTAGAGACAGGATTTGGTCATGTTGGTCAGCTGGTCTTGAACTGCTAGCCTCAAGTGATCTGCCTGCCTTGGCCTTCCAAAGTGCTGGGATTATAGGCGTGAGCCACCATGCCTGGCCCCTGTCTGTATTTGTATGTTATATAAATGGAATCATATATATATTCATTGTTTTTACATCTCTACCTTTGTATTAGAGGATCTACTTGTATAGGTTTATCTATCTATGTTATTATTTTTTCCCTTCTTTCATAAAATATCTGAGGATGCTTACAAAAATGCATACAATATAATAAAAGAAGAATAGGTCAAGGTCAGGAAAAAAACAAGCACAGAAAAGGATAAGATCAGATGCAATTATAAATTTGGAGGAGTAAAAATCGTATTTGATTTGAAATTTTGGATGTGAGCTTCCTGGAGCCAATGAAAAAATTAAATAATGATTAATTATAATCATATTTTTACTGAAATAAACACGCATACCAGTTTCTCATTTTTAACAGACACAATTAAGTCTAAATACATTTTTTTTGCATCAGTCTTGAAAAGACACCTGATAATGTCAGATACACCCCGCGCTGTCCTTTTCCACACGCAATGGGAACATATGCAGGAATTGTGCACAGCATGGCAGATACTTCCTACTCCTCAATCAGTATATTGGGGTTGCTTTAATAACTTTATTTTTTAATCAGCTTTCCCTTTGGTCTAGCAACCTTATTTTCTGCTCCAAATTTCTTTTCTATACATGCTGATGTTTTTGTCTAAATCCAAAAACTACATATTTAAATGCAATTATATTTGAATCTTTTTAGTCTTATGCTTACAGCTGTAGCTACATATCAGTGTTTGCATGATGGTATATTATTGTATTCAAACATTGAGGTAGCACTTGATTGTTACGGATGTTGTTTAAAAGATCATCTGTATACTAGTTAGAGGTATGTGCCATGTTGCTAGCATAGAAATAACATGCTTGTGTTTCTCTAATAATGTCCCCGGTCACTCTGTCCTTTGGGCCCTGGCAGGACAGTCATGGATAAATGTCAACAGGCGACTCATCTACAGCCAAAATTTGTTCAGGCTTTGTGGGAGATTTAATAAAACTGAAATAATTTACATCTTAAAAAATTAATGCTTCTTACAATTGCTAGGTCTTGTTGCTTTTTAACGGGATATATTCCAAAATAGAAATTTCAGGAAACAAATGATTAGCATCCACTTTTGTTTGGAAAGGCACATACTTACCTAAAAATCTGTGTGTGTGTGTGTGTGTGTGTGTGTGTGTGTGTGTGTGTGTGTGTGTAAGAGAACGTGCTCGTGAAGGTAAGATCATAAATGGCCCTGAGCTTTGGAAGTGAAATCTTTTAGCTTCTTCCTTTCCTTGCCCACCTGTTTTTGCTGGGTTCTTCTTTGTTTTCTTTCTCTTCTGCCTTTTCTCCTCCTGTTCTTAGGCTTCTCCATCCCACTGTCTGATTCAAAGATAATTTTGTGGTCATTTGCAAAGGCATGAAGTTTCCATAAAGTCACATTATACAGTCTTGGTGGCTCAAGTTGGTGCCTGGTTATGCCCTGGGTTTGTGCCAAAAGCAAGCACTTACAGACCTGCCAGACTCCTCAGCCTGTATTCTTTCATTTCTCCGGAGATGTGTGCTAGAGGACTACTGCCAAACTGAAGCTCTGTTAAATTGCGGAATCATCACACTGGGGATCATGTGCGCATTCACACACGCACATCACATTTGTATTTGTGTGCGTGTGTGTTTCTGAGAACCAGCTGGCAATGACATTTCAGCATATTACCAGGCACCCTTAGATCAAGACCACACTTGACCCAAATGGCCTTTCGCTTTTATTTGTGTAAGGCCTTGACAGAAGCCACAAGACAAAGAGAAAGAAGAGCAATTGTTCTTAGCCTAGTACTAAGTGAAAAACCAATACCCCAGGTTTTTAAAATTTGAACAAACTCTTTCCTTCCTATTGGTGGTTTCATTTGACCTTTAATAAAGAATTGTTGCTTGCTATTTTAATAGCCTGGATTAATAGCTTCAAAAAGATCCTTTTAAGGAAGTCAAATAGGAAAGGAAAAGAGCCAGTTTTTTTTTTTTTTTTTTTTTTTTTTTCCCCCTTGCCCAAAGAGCGAATCATCCCTCTCCTGAGATGGTTACAAAGTCCAGAGGGAATCACATTGCCTGCTTTGCTTAGGAAGAGGGAGGACTGTTTTGCTTGGCAGGAGGATACCTTGGGTAGGGAGAAGTGCTAGTTATAAAACCAGAATGCTTCCTCACCCTCAAGCGTGTTCACTATTTCTCTGTCACACAAAGATAAGTTCATCTTTATTCTTAAATTCAGACATTTTAAATTTATGGGAATAGTAGCCGGTTAATCGGCTTCTTTTTATGCCTCTTCTGACAAAAACGTAGACTGAGTTGTATTTCTTCTTTCTCCTTCCATTTTCCCCCTCCCTCTTCGTCTCTGTTATTCATTCCTGAATTGTTTCAGTATGAAAAAAAATCAATCCTAGGTAAAAGAAAGAAAGATTTCAGCCCCTTCTTTTCTGCTAAGAATTTATCATGCAGACTGTGCCTTTACTGCGTTGAATGTTTTCCCCAAACAATTTCTGACTTCATTAGATCATGTTTAATATTAATGTACTGCAATTGCTTTTGGCAACGGGGTCCTTCACTTCTCCATTCTTTTGAGCAAAGAATATTCTGGTTGATTTCTTTTCTAATGGAATGAAGTGTTTGTTTCTGTTTCCTCATAATTGCCTTCTTTGTTGCTTGCTGTTAATCGCTCCTTCCCTGAACCCTGCCTAGGAATAGCTGGGACACTTTGGAGTACGTCCTTATGGATTTCAGTATTTCCTTCATTCTGCAAAACTTGCTGTAAGTTAGGTCAATGCTCACTGTAAAAATAGATTTGAATTTGCTGAGAGGTGTCTCTGGCTGCTGTAAGTCATGATACAGATAAATTTGTCATTAAATGGGTTTCTAACAAAAAGTAGAAAAATTTGCCATAGATGAGTTCATGGGATAAAGTTGGGCTGTAGTCTTTCTTATCGAGTAAAAATAACTCAGAGTATCATGCGGATCTTTTTGAATTAGTTTTCATACTTTTTTCAGTATATCACCTCCTTTGTAATAGTCAAGTCAAACTTAGCTGTAAGCCAATGTTCAGATGTCTGCTTTCTTTAAATTATTCCATAGGTCTCTGTTTAATGTAGCATCTGTTAGATTAATTTCTGAATACTACCTTTCCATTTTATATTAAGAAATAAGATCCCCAAATCAAAGAAATTGGATTCTTGGTTTAACTGTAGCCAGGGCACATTAAGTATTTAATATCTCAAAGCTACTGCATTTTTTTTCAATTTTTGATTTTTAATTATTTGTGAAAATACAGGCAATTTTGTATTATTGACCTTAATGAAGCAAACTTGCTAAATTGACTGACTATCCTGAGCTCATTTGTAGATTCTTTGAGCTTTTTTACACATATAATTGTATCATCTATGAGGAAAACAGTGTTTACTCTTTATTTTCCTTTATTTATACTTTTTTTTTTTTTTTTTTTTTTGAGACAGAGTCTCGCTCTTGTTACCCAGGCTGGAGTGCAATGGCGCGATCTCGGCTCACTGCAACCTCCGCCTCCTGGGTTCAGGCAATTCTCCTGCCTCAGCCTCCTGAGTAGCTGGGATTACAGGCACACGCCACCATGCCCAGCTAATTTTTTGTATTGTTAGTAGAGACGGGGTTTCACCATGTTGACCAGGATGGTCTCGATCTCTTGACCTTGTGATCCACCCGCCTCGGCCTCCCAAAGTGCTGGGATTACAGGCTTGAGCCACCGCGCCCGGCCGCTATTTATACTTTTTACTTCTTTTGCTTGCCTTATCGCACTCTGGTTAGGATTCACAGAGCAGTGTTGAATAAGAATAACAATACTAGGCATCTTGGGGCTGGGTGCAGTGGCTCAAGCCTGTAATCCTAGCACTTTGGGAGGCCGAGGTGGGCAGATCACCTGACATCAGGAGTTCGAGACCAGACTGGCCAATGTGGCGAAACCCCGTCTCTACCAAAATACAAAAATTAGCCAGGTGTAGTGGCACATGCCTGTAATCCTGGCTACTCAGGAGGCTCAGGCGGGAGAATCACTTGAAACTGGGAGGCAGAAGTTGCAGTGAGCCAGGATCATAGCCACCGCACTCTAGCCTGGGTGACCGAATAAGACTACATCTCAAAAAAAAAAAAAAAAAAAAAAAAAAAGGCATCTTTATTTGAAGTGAAAGTCTTTCTTTATTCCACAATTAACTGTGATGTTTGCTTTCTGTATTTGGTTTTTATAAATGCCATTCACCAAATAAAGAAGTTGTCTTCTATTTCCACTTGACTAAGATTTCACATAAGGATTAACTTTTAGATTTTCTGAAGTAGTTTTACTACTTGACATCCATCTATCTATCTAGGTGATCATAGGATTTTTCCTCTTTATTAATATGATCAATTATAATTGATTGCTTTTTGAATATTAATTTATCCTTTGATTCTTCGGAAATCCCTACTTGATGGCTATACAATGTCCTATTGTAAATTGTTGAATTTGACTTGGGACTAGTTTTTTAAAAAGTTTTTTGCATCTATATTTATGAGAGAGATTTGCTTCTAACTGTTCTTTCTTGTAATGCCCTGTCAGGTATTGGTAGTATTAAGGTGATGGCAGATTCATAAAATTCATAAAGTGTAGATATAATTCTTTAGACTTTGGGGAAATCTCTCATTTTCTATTCTTTGGAATCATTTATGTAAAATTAACAGTTCTTAAATATTTGGAATTATGGACTTAACTTTGGATTCATTTTTAAATAGATATAAAACTATTCATAGTTTTAATTTCTTTTTCTGCCAGTTTTGGCAAGCTGAATTTTCCTAGTGGTGTCCATGTCATCTAAATTTTAAAACTTACTAAAATCAAGTTGTTAGTATCTTCTAATGTCAGTAAAATCTGTTGTTATGTCACAATTTCATTATTAATATGAGCAGACTGTCTTCTTTCTCTCCTGGCTCTTTTTTTCTTAAGTTGTTTTCAAAACTACTTATATTAGTTTTTTCCAGAAATCAAAGTTTTGTTTTATTGACTTTTTTCCATGTGTGTTTATTTCCTTTAAGTTTTGCTCTTACGTTTATTATATTTGTCCTTCTAACTTTTTTAGGTGAATTTAATGTGTGTGTGTGTGTGTGTGTGTGTGTGTGTGTGTTTTAACACTTATGCTTTTAAGGCTATAAAATTTCCTCAGAACACAATTTGAGTTGAATCCCACAATTTAAACTGTCATATTTTCATTCTTATTTAGTTGAAAGTATTATATATTCTGATTTACATTGTGATTTCTTCTTTTATCATGAGTTATTTAGAAGTTCATTGTTGTTTTTCTTTTGTTACTGTTTTTAGACTATTTTTCCTGTAGCCACGAGCTGTAACTCTATAATGGCTTCTTTTTGAAATGTATTAGAACTTGATCTCTGCTTCAACAGATGATCAATTTTGGTAAATGTTTCATTTGTGCTAGAAAAGAAAGTATAGTCCACCACTGCTGATAGCAATTTAATATATGTTAATTAGGTCAAGTTTGTTACTTGCGTTGGTCAAATGTTCTATATTTTTGCAATACTTTCTCCTGCTGGTTCTTACAGTAAGAGATGTGTTACAGTTTCTCGCTGTGACTGTGTATTTATCTCATTTTTCATCTAGTTTTGTCAGTTTTTGCTTTATATATTTAGAAGCTAGGCTATTAGTACATACAAATTTAGAATGATGTGTCTTCCTGAGGATTGGCGCTTTATTACTATAGAAACATTTGTCTTAATCTCATGTAATTCTTCCTGTTTTGTAGTCCATTTTGTTTGATATTAGCATATTACACCAACTTTCTTGTGATTGGTGTTAGCATGTGGTATCTTTTTCTATCCTTTTAATTTCAACCTTCCAGTGATTAAGGTGTGCTCTGGTAAACAGTATATTGTCATTCTGGTTTCTAAAATTCAGTTTGATAATATCTTTTAATCAAAGTGCTGCGTCTCTTTATGTTGAACGTAATTGCTATTACATCTGGGTTTAAATTTATTATTTTGCTGTTTGTTTCTTATTTGTCTCACATTTTCTTCTTTTCCTCTCATTTCTTTACTACTATATACTAAATAAGTATTTTTGATATTCTTTTAGTGGTTACAACAGCAATTACAACATACAGTTAAAATATCATGTAAATTGATAATTTTATTATTTCCCTGACAATCTAAGAACCTAAAACACCCTCTCTCTACTTAGCCCCTCCTCAATTTGTTACTATTAAAATGTATTTTAATTATACATGTGTAATATTTTAAACTGTTTAAAATATTACTAAATTTTAAACTCTTTAAAATATTACTGTAATTGTTTTATACAGTGAAAGTTGATTTATTCTTATGTACATATTTACATTGTCCCATGCTTTTCTTCCTGAATTTCTTTAATTCCTTTATGGAATAATGTTCTTCTCCCTTAACGTTCTCTTTTGGTGTAGATTTTGTGATATATACTTTTGAGATTTTTAAATTTTTTTCTGAAATGTCTTTATTTTGCCTTCTTTTAAAATTTGTTTTCACTCAGTATAGAATTCTAGATGGGCAATTATTTTATATTAGCACTTTGAAGATATAATTCTATTGTCTTTAGACTTTCATCATTTAAGTTGAAAATTCAGTCATACTTTTAAAGCCCCCCCCCCTTTTTTTTTTTTTTTTGAGACGGAGTTTCACTCTTGTTACCCAGGCTGGAGTGCAATGGCGCGATCTCGGCTCACCACAACTTCCGCCTCCTGGGTTCAAGCAATTCTCCTGCCTCAGCCTCCCTAGTAGCTGGGACTACAGGCGTGCGCCACCATGCCCAGCTGATTTTTGTATTTTTAGTAGAGACGGGGTTTCACCATGTTAACCAGGATGGTCTTGATCTCTTGACCTCGTGATCCACCCGCCTCAGCCTCTCAAAGTGCTGAGATTACAGGCGTGAGCCACCGCGCCCGGCCTAAGGCCCTTTTTTTCTCTGAGTGTTTTAATTTTTTTTTTTCCTCTCTGTAATGTTTTTTTTTAGCAGTTTTACTATCAGGCATCTAGAGGTTTTTGTCTTTGTCTTTATCCTGATTTGGGCTCATAGTTTTCCTTTTCCTTTTTCTTTCTTTCATTTTTTTTTTTTTTTTTGAGACTGAGTCTGGCTGTATCACTCAGGCTGGAGGACAGTGGCATGATCTCAGCTAACGGTAACCTCTGCCTCCTGCATTTAAGCTTTTCTTGTGCGTTGCCTCCTGAGTAGCTGGGATTACAGGCGCCCACCATCACGCCTGGTTAGTTTTTGTATTTTTAGTAGAGATGGATTTCCACTATGTTGGCCAGGCTGGTGTCGAACTCCTGACCTCAAATGATTTACCCACCTCAGCCCCTAAAGTGTCAGAATTACAGGCGTGAGCCACTGTGCCTGACTCATAGTTTTTCTTTAATGTTTGAGTAATGTCTTTCATTAATTTTGAAAAATTAGTATACCCATTGTCTTTTCAAATACTGCTTCAGCTTCATTCTTTCCTCTCCAAGGGGAACTAGCGCCTATCTATTAGACTTTGCTCCATTTCTCTATCTCTCTTAAGCTCCTCTATGTATTTTTCATCATTTTTTCTCTCCGTGCTTCAGTATGGTTATTTTCTTCTGACCTATTTTCCTTTTTCACTAATCTTTTCCCCAGGAGTCTAATCTGCTGTAAACACATTTGAGTTCTAAATTATTAAATTTACAGTTTTGAAACTTTATTTGATTATTTTACTTACAGATTCTAATTCTCTGTTGTAATTCTTCAGCTATTTTTTGAAATCCCCTCTGATTCTGTTTCTGCTCTTTTCCTCATGAGTTTATTCTTCTAGAATTTCCAGTCATTTGTTCTGTTTCCTTTATGACTGGTAATTTGTTATGAGTGGCTGAATAGTGTATATGAAAAATGTAGAGATGATGAGACCAGAGATGACAAAATTCTTTTGCTCTTGGGAGGATTTACTTTGGCACCCCAAAGACAAAAGAATGGCAGATAAAAGCTATTCTCTGCTCAAGCCAATTCGAATTGGGATTTTGGACTTTATGAAGACCGATCAATTTTTGCTTCACCCTTTTCCCTGGGCAGGGGTTGGCATAGTTCCAGATAGTAAATACTTTTAGGCTTTGTGGGCCTACAGTCTCTGTTGAAACTACTCAACTCTGTCAATATAATACATAAGCATCTATAAACAAAATGTGAATTAATGAACGTGGCTGTGTTCCAATAAAGCTTTATTTATAGAAACAGGCAATTAGCCAGTTTTGATCTCCAGACTGTCATTTTCCAACCCTTGTCCTAGGGTGTAACTCTCTAGGGGTTCCGTCTCAAAACCTGGGTTACTTAACTAAGACTCCTTTTCTGTAGAGGGCCCTAAACTTTAGTTTTTGTCTCCATAGGCTGTTGAACTTCTGTTAGATTTGCTTTTTCAGGCTATTGGCTTATTTTATTACTTATGAATTAGCAGAAGAGGAAAAGCAACACCAAACATTGGGCTCACGTCTCTGCATTTACCCTCTCTCCAGGACCTTATATTCCAAGATAGTTACTTGGGTAACTCTGTGATAACATTCACAGGTTTTTAAAAACTTGATCTAGCGTTTATCCTTGTTCTTAGTACAAGTAGTCTATCAGAGCCAGAAGCAGATGAAGATTTTTTTTTTTGAAATTCATATTTACCATTGCCTTAATAAAGAGGGGGAAAATAATCTTTATAGTGTGGAGTTTTATGTCAGAGACCGCAGGGTATACACAAAATCCAGCTGGCTGCTCTCCACCTTCGAATGGCTGTTGGCACGGAATCAGTCTATGTCTGTGTGCTGACTGTTCTTTCCTTCGTTCTTACCCGAAACAGCCTCCTTACTGGTCCTCCCCATATTCCTCATCTAATTTTTTTTCTCCATGATAGCCAAAGTGGTTCTTATAAAACATAAATGTGAGCATGTTACTTTCCCTGCTTAAAACTCTTTAAAGATTCCTCATCCCCCTTAAAACATAAAAGACAAACTTTAAGGCAGCTTGTAAGGCCCTTCATGGTCTGGCCTCTTATCTCTCCAATCTAATTTTTCAACATTTCCCCTGCTAAAAATCTTACTGTCTACCTGTGATTAATTGCTTTTTATTCCTTGAACTGGCCCAATTCTCTCCCACCCCAGTGCCTTTGCACAGGCTCTTTCTGGATCATCATCTCTCTCTTGCCTTTGCCTTCAGTCCTTAGTTGTCCTTCAAGCTCAACTTAGGTTAACTGTCTATAGGAAGACTTCTCTGAACCCTAACTGTGGCCTGGATTCAGAGTACTGTGTTTTTCCCCAGCAATATTTCTTATTCTCTGTTACTGACAATGTTTGTGCTTACTTATTTGTAACCTCTAATTTCCTGTGAGCTTCAAGAGGCAAGGTTATCTCTAGTCTACTTTTGAATCGTTTAGCATCGAGCATAAGGCCTGGCCCAAAAAAGGCACTCAGTAATTGTTTGTGAGATAATGAATTGATGAAATGCTTTAAATATATTTGGCAATATTTACTTTTCATTATGATGCTTACGTTCATTTGACTCTTAGTATAACACTGTGAGCTGGGAAAGCAGTATTATTCCTGTTTTAAAAATGGGAAACCTGGCCAAGCACGGTGGTGCACGCCTGTAATCCCAGCTACTCGGGAGGCTGAGGCAGGAGAATTGCTTGAACCCAAGAGGTGGAGTTTGCAATGAGCCAAGAACACGCCATTGCACTCTAGCCTGGGTGATAAGAGTGAAACTCTCTGTATTAAAAAAAAAAAAGAGAGAGAGAGAGAACTGGAAACAGAGGCCACGTGACTTGCTTGGGACATTCCAGCATGTTTGATGGCAAACGTAGGCCTCACCTCTAGATTCTGTAGGTCTCAGGCCATATGTTTGGATTGGGCACCATAGTTTTCCGTCACTGAATACTTTAATTCCCCTTTTACCTTCTTCCCTCTTTTATTTATTTTCCATTTTCCCTCTGCCATGACTTACATTAAGGCTACACGGAAACACAGGTGGTAGTACTTTGATTATTCAATAGATTTGGGGATTTTTAGAGAGTTTAATCATTCATCATTAAGCAAAACTTCTCTCTCCCATGGTGACCCTGTTAACACAGGCTTGGAATGCAGGGAAGGGTAAGAGTACATATGGGGCAGTAACTCCTCCCTTTCAAGATGAGATTATCCACAGAGGTCACCAGAGTTTGTGCAAGGTCCTTCATACTGCAAAGTTACTTTGTAATTTAAATCTGTAATTTAGACTCGGCTTGTGAGTCCTTATAATTAGATCATTATAAATGATATTAAAACTGTGATGATGCTTGGAAGATCCGAAATGGATGTCAGGTTAACCACCTTGTCCGATTCTTCAGCTGTTGACAGTGGGATTATAGATTCATTAAAATTCATCATATAATAAGTGGGAATAGTATTCTCTGTGGTCCCTTAGAGAAAATAAGGCTGATTACACTTTTAAATAGTTTACCACTAACTTCCATTTTGAAATCACTTAAGACCAATGTATATCTTCTCGTGTGTTTGGGTGGGGTAGGGAGAAGCTACACATGCTTTTCCTTTATCCACGAATTCTGTACCATAGAGTATGCTATGGTGAGTTCATTTGTAGAGAGCAGTGCTTGGAGAATAATGAAGCTGGATGATGGTTCAATTGTTTTCTAAAAATTGCCTCTGGAATGTTACCTGTGGAGGACCCCGGTCCAGGGGAGAGACAGGAATGAAAAGCTTAGATTGAGAGGCTAAGAAACACTGATTTTCCTGGCCCCTGTTCTGGCGTGGCTGGAAAGCTTTAAGCGCATGTTTATTCAAACCTTTCAGGTAGCATTCTTTTCAAGTGGATGACCATGGAATCAGAGAAGATCTCAGAGAAGCAGGAGGAAATTCTTTCCATCCTGGAAGAAAAATTTCCTAACTTGCCTCCAAGAGAGGACATCATCAGCGTCCTGCAGGAGACCCAGTTCAATGCTCAGGGTGAGTGATTCCATCCCCAGCTCTCTCGTCCCTCCTGAGTAAGGATGGTTTGTGGCATGGAGTGTCATCAGGCCTGAGAAGGTATATTTGTTTGTTTTTCATACAGAGTCTCCCTCTATCCCCCAGACTGGAGTGCAGTAGCACAATCTTGGCTCACTGCAACCTCCACCTCCTGAGTTCAAGCAATTCTCTTGCCTTAGTCTCCCGAGTAGCTAAGACTACAGGCGTGCATCACCTTGCCCAGCTAGTTTTGTATTTTTGGTAGAGATGGGATTTGACCATGTTGGCCAGGCTGGTCCCGAACTCCCAGCCTCAAGTCATCCACTTGCCTCAGCCTCCCAAAGTGCTGGGATTACAGGTGTGAGCCACTATGCCTGGCTGAGAAGGTACATTGAATGTGATTCACCTTCTTCCTATTACTTGTGCTGGTGGAAGGTTTTCAGGCACATAATGTTGTCTCCCTGGAAACAGACAGCTTGTGCTATGGCCTCTCCTCTGAAGCCTTCGCGTCTGGATGTATGGTTAATTCACGTGTCCAGTGCACATCCCAGGTGCATCATTACATGCAATCCTTGTGCTGACGGGACTCTATTTTGAGGAGATGGCAGGAGCAATGCCAAACACAGTGGGATTTCATAAATCAATTAGTTTGAGAAGGACATGAGAGAGAAGATGGCTACGTTGATGAAGATGTTGTCAGAGTCTAGGCTTTGTCAGGACAGTGAATTTCCTAGATCAACTGTTTTACAATGAAAAATGGCCGTAGGCTGGGCGCGGTGGCTCACGCAGGTAATCCTAGCACTTTGGGAGGCCGAGGCGGGTGGATCACGAGGTCAAGAGATCGAGACCATCCTGGTCAACAAGATGAAACCCCGTCTCTACTAAAAATACAAAAATTAGCTGGGCATGGTGGTGCGTGCCTGTAGTCCCAGCTACTCGGGAGGCTGAGGCAGGAGAATTGCTTAAACCCGGGAGGCAGAGGTTGCAGTGAGCCGAGATCACGCCATTGCACTCCAGCCTGGGTAACAAGAGAGAAACTCCGTCTCCAAAAAAAAAAAAGAAAAAGAAAAATGGCTGTAATTCACTGGATCCCTACTGTATACAAGGTTTTGATGGCATCACTTGGCAAGGATGATCTTGCTGAATCCTCATGACAACCCTAAGAGTCAGTGCTCTGCTGTCCCAGTGTCCAGATGGGGGAGGACACTAAAGACCAGGAAGTAGTCATTGCTTTCCCAACATCAAACAAAAGTAGCAGGTGACCAGGCCAGGATTAAACCCAGTTTATCTGTCTTTGAGATGTAAACACTAAATTAAATAACTCTCTCTCTTAGTTCAGGAACCCACCCCCCACCCCCAACCACCCCACCCCAACTCCTGCTCCTGGGGCAGGAGGGGCAGAGCCTGAGGCAAAGTGGCTTATGTGGGAGTTGGTTCTACTCAACACTGATAGGGGCATAGAGTGCTTCATCAAGCAAGTTGGCTTCATGGGAAACCAGAGCTTAATTCCACCGGAGACCATGAGAGAGTGTAAACTTGTACATCAGGGTTGTCCCACCTGAGGGGTACAGTGGTGTGCTCATCTGGGCTCTAGGAGCTGATGGTTAAATATTCAGGAATGTTTTGAGTTGGGTGATGTTGGATTGGTAACTTGAGATCAGCCATGGTAGTGGTGTTTAGAGCCCTGAAACTGACGAACACTACAAATCAGATTTTGTTACTGGCCCTTAAACATTTACCGGCAGACCACTGGAAGACTGTAGGCTACTCAGTCCCAGGGGCCTTAATTCTCCAGCACAGGCTCTGGTGGCCACGGAAAGCCCTCAGGAAAAGAGAGACAGGTGCTGGTGGTAGAGCATCCTGCTGGGTGCACTGGGATGGGAACGTCTGAGGAAATGGGGTGGGGCCCTCACAGTGTCCCTTGCACCTTCTGTTATGCATACATAGGTGTGAGTGTACGTGTGTGTATGCTGTAAAAGCAGATGCATTTTGTCATTCATTTTCACAATGACACCCAACTTTTAATGTCACAATGTCTTCTATAAATCATTTTATGCATTGTGAAAGATTGTCGGCTTTTCAATCTTCGAGTCAAAGAAAGATCTTTAGTGCCAGTCTGTTTCCCCATGCTACTGTGATTGACAGAGTGTTCTGACTGGGTAGAGCAAGCAGTGGTCTCTGATGTCTTAATATACCTCTGGGAAAATTTCAGCCTTTGCTAGGCTTTACTACAGATATTCTTCCCAAGAGAGTAGGCCTAATCAGATGTAATAATGTAGTGTGAGAATTAAGTGTCAAGCCAGATCCTTTGCCGCTTTACTGTGATAGATTTCATTGAGTCCCATTGGTCAACAGACTACAACTATGCAGTTCTGGATAATTTATCCATTCTGGATTATTACACCCATTAATTAGGGAATTTGATAACTCCATTGCCAGAGCCTATTATGAGGGTAAGCAACTTAATTATGATAGTCTTATGAGTCACATGTATAAAGTGCATTTTGAATGAAATTATTCTAGAAAACATGGGGGCTTACCTAAATGCAGCCTGAAAGCCGGTTTTGGCTGTGTTTGGTATTATTTAACTAGTTTGCATGGTGATGCTGATTTTTCTTCATTGGTCCACTTCCACCCATTCAATCCCTGCCCTTGTCTGATCTGGGCCTCCTGAGGTGGACCCCTAAGTATTTAATCTTGTGGGCTCCCACTACACTGGCTTCTGGTTGAGTTTGACCAACAGGAAGAGTTAGGAACAGGTAGGGATGGGGGCAAGGAGAAGAATGAGCCTGTGGTGATCTTCCCTGCCTTCTTCCTGCTCAGGTGGTAGTTTCTGCAGCCAGTCTTCTCCAGTTCCAGATCTGTTTTTTTTTCCCGTGTTCCTTTGCTAATCTCTGGATGCCTCATCATCTTTTATTCACTTTCTCATCCAGCCTACATCTCTGTGAGTGTCCTGCCATTAACACGTCTGCTTTTGCAGCAAAAGAGGTGCATTTTTTCTATTGGGATCCTAACTGATGCAAACGTGAGGTGATTATTGCCTTAATGTATGTGTATTTATTGTGGATAAAAGTGACATTTGAGGGGAAAAGAATGAAATTTGCAGAGTAAATTTAATATCCCTTGATATTACAAAAAAAAAAAAATCCCTCAAGTATGACATGGTGTTTTTTTCCTGTCATCCACAGGTTTAAGTATTGAACAGACAATGTTAAAAGATCTAAAGGAATTGTCAGATGGAGAAATAAAAGTGGCCATTAGTTCTGTGAGCATGAACCTCGAGGTAAGGCTGGGAATGCGTTTTCAGCAATGATCTATTTCTCACAATTGCAATCTGAGCAACTGGAAGATAACTCTTTCCATTGGATAAGCCCGTGGTAGTCCTTTGCACTTTTCTGATACATTTGACTTGGAATATACTGGCAGGTTATTATTTGGGTGAAAACACTATGCTCAACAATGAAAAATGCCAAACCTGGGTTCTCAAGATGAATGCTCTTTCATTCATCTCAGTAAAACAAAGTCTAGAATAGAAACATTCAGATGTGGGTATATATTTAACCTGTTTAATAGCAATTATGATATGTGTGATTAGGTTCACTTCCTTATTTTCTGTGTACCACCCTGTATTGTTCATAGAACTTTAAAAAAAAAAAAGTTGTCTTTTGATCTTGAAAACTGTCTGGATGCATGCCATTTTGGTAATCAATGGCAGCAACTCAAGTATTAATAAGGAACCTCCTTCCAATCTGTTAACTGAATGACTCAGAGTGAATGCTACTCTTGTCTTTGTATGTTTCCTTGGTGAATTATCTTTTGTCTGCTTTGGGGGCTTTCAGTGACTTGTATGTTAATCTTAATTAACCTAACTAATAGGAACTATATTTTACAGAGGCACATTTGTGCTTTTGTAGAAGTCTGTGTATTTCTTTACTGCTGTATTGTCTTTATCGGTTATCTACCTTTGGTTGATCTTTCGCAGGTTATCTACCTATGGGTGAAGCACTTAACTCTCGAGTTTATGGAGATAAAATATACTCTATAGGAATTTGTCTTTTGGTTTATAGAATTGTATGTTGCTATTCTTTTTGTGTTTGTTTTTGTTTTAATTCTTTTTGAGATGGAGGCTTGCTATGTCATCCAGGCTGGAGTGCAGTGGCATCATCTCGGCTCACTGCAACCTCTGCCTCCTGGGTTCAAGCGATTCTCCTGCTTCAGCCTCCTGAGTAGCTGGGATTACAGGCACCGGCCACTATGCTTAGCTGATTTTTGTATTTTAGTAGAAACGGGGTTTTACCATGTTGGTCAAGCTGGTCTTGAACTCCTGGCTTCAAATGATCCGCCTCGGCCTCCCAAAGTGCTGGGATTACTGGTGTGAGCCATTGGACCTGGTTTATTATTATTTTTTTCTCATGGTGATGGTGACTATATCAGTGTGTATATTTCTCCGGAATAGCAGGCACTCGTATTGGTGTCTACATCCTCAGAAAACCCAAGAGCAAGCCAGGTGCTTTTTTTTTTTTTTAATTGTGATCTTTTTGCTCAATTTATTTCCAGTTGATAAACACTGTAATTTAGCTTATAGAACTGTATGAAAACTAAGAGGCAGACTGTGACATTTTGTGGCACCTCACGGTTTACAGAGCATTTTCTCATTGTTTGTGCTTGATAAATTGGCTCAGCTGTTTCTATGGACTTTCAGACTCATAAATGCTCCATGTGATTAGATATTGATGTGAATCAATTCAAGAAATATATTCAATTTGTGATGTTGTAACTATATAATCATCATCAATTAGAACTCTGTTTTGTGCCTAAAAACCTAAGAAAAACGTGACTCTTGCAAGGGTCAGTAGCTCTGAGAATCATTTCTACTAGTTCAAGCCTTAGGGTTTTCTTTCTCTTCACCCCCCTCTTCTGTCTTCCTTCATTTAATGGCAGCTTATTAGGTTTTAAATGCCTTGTTTGGAATTCCTTCCTAAATTAACATAGAACATCTTGTAATTGCTTAGGGAACTGTCTATGGTTGGCACATTATTTTAAGGCTATTAATATTATAGACTTACCGTAGCTTTAACGTACCTCCATTTATATTATAGGGGTATGCAAATGACGTTGTCAGATGTATTAAACTGTAAATGCCTATCAAACAGAATAAGTGATAAAATAATCATCTTAGTCTTGAAAGCAATTTACAGAGGTCCAGTAATTAATCAGGTGGTTAAGTACATCTCTGGAAATGTTATGTGATCTGGAAGGAAAGGAGAACATTTATATATAATAAAGAAGGGTACGCAGTTTAAACTCCTATCGGCTGAATGAGAACTTTTCCCTTTTGTATAATGGGGATATTAAAGATGACTGAGAAGTAGGAAAAAAAAAAAAAAAACAACTTCTTAGTAACATCCTGTATCTTCCTTGAAAGAAAAAAATGCAAATCAGTTATCCAATCTGTCTGCTGGAAAAATTCCCAAGTTAATGTCAGAGTTTAATTTTCTCTGTAGATTGCTCTGTGATGCAGTGATATTTTCCCAATCCCTACTAATATTTGATTATATTTCAGCATTCCTTTCTCATTCCCATTTACCTCACTTAAAAAAAATATTGACAGAATCCTCACAATCTTATTTTGTGGGTTTTGGGACAGCTGTATAATTGCTCTTTGAATCTAGGTATATTCTCAAAGAACCCTTCTTAGTTCCTATGACTTTCCAAATCTTGCTCATCCTCCAAAGCGTGGTCAACCAAGGCACGTCATGATGACACTTACAAATTCACCATTTTTTATTACCACCCTCTGAACTGTTACTAACTGTAGTCTAGGTGACCAACTTAGGACTTCACTCTCTACATCATATCTTCCATTGATTTTGAACTTGTTTAATATATTTAATGATGGTCAGAGAGTATTTTAAATTAATTGAGGGTACTGATGGTATCTTTGACTTCTATCTCCACTTTTCTGTCACAGTGATGGTCACATAGTAGATGCTTAGTAAATGCAAGTATTTAGTTGATACTTACTGGTGTTTGAAGTTTGTCCCTTTGTTATCTGGTTTTTTTTTTCCTTTTGGATTTAAAGAAATCAGCTAGGAAAGTAAAGCCACTTAGCTAGGCATTCAAGGCAGCCTACTTTTTCCTTTCCCAACCAGTTTCTTTCAGATAACCGTGGCTGAAGGATGACATCAGGCAGATAAAAAAGGGCCCATATATTTATAGACAGTATGCTTATCCTGCTCTCCAAAAATGGAGTGGGAGGCTTTGCAAAGTAGTTAGCTAGCTGTTGTCACTGGAAGAAATCAACTGTAGGGTCTGCAGCATGTCAGGCATAAGGGAATGAAGATTCCTTGCATTTTCAATGGTTTTTTGCAGTGTGTGATTCCACCGTTGTATAAGTCACAACCTTTATTCGACTGATGACCCAATTAATTTTCTTGGGTGGAAATATTCAGAAAATTAGAAAGATTTATCTCCCTGTAACTTATGCAGCATGCTCTTCAAAGGGAACCATTGAGTTTGGGGGGTAAAAACCACTGCCTTTGATAGACACGTTCTCTGGCACTCTGATAAGATGAAAGCTTCTAAACCCTTTGACTCTCATTTTTATTGTAGTTATCTCACAAATGTTCATTGTAACCTAATCAAGGTTATATAAGTTACTGAATGAAATACATAAAAAGCAATGAATTGCAATCATACAGAGTTTCAATGCTTTGCTCAGTATAGGAAGTCAGAATGGATGAAATTTTGAGGGGCGGTGTGTAGAAATGGCCTTATCAGACGCATCGCCAGAGGGGCAGCCCTTCCTACGGAGAGGACTGTTTGAAAAGGTAACTGCAGTCTCATTTCACATGGCCTCCAAGCCATTCCAGGTCTGAAAGTAGCATGCATATTGTGGGATAATGCACGTGACATTTTGGAATCCACTTTGTTGATTCTTGTTACACCTGATCCTTTGAGGCCCTTCTGTTGCTTGTTGATTTGATCATCAGAAGAGAATTTATGGGTATCAAAGAGCAAACTTTGCCTTTACTCCCTTGTCAGCAGAACTGGTAATGATTATACTTCTTGGGCCTAGTTTACTCCCTAGTAAAGCAGTATATTAAAATATTAAGGGGAAGAAACATTTTTTTCATTCTAATGAAGTGCCGCTGAAGCAAGGTTGCTCACAGCAGTACATAAATGGTTCCCTTGCTAACACCAAATGTTATTACACCTTCTTTAAGCATCTCCCAAAAGGCTGTTAGTCATTATTAGCATCTTTAGTCAGGAAGGAAAATAACCATGCCCTGACTCGATCCCTTTTTATTATGATCAATTGCAGTATGATTTATTCTTGTGTATGTGCTCTTTCAGTGTGCTAGGGCTCACCACAAACCAGGTGACTGAAACAATAGAAATTTATTGTCTCATAGCTCTAGAGGCAAGAAGTCTAAGATCAAGGTGTTGGTAGGATAAGTTCCTTTCCAGGGCTGTGGGAGAGAATCTGCTCCATGCCTGTCCCCTAGCTTCTGATGGTTTGCTGGTAATCATTGGTGTTTTGGTACATAGAAGCATCACCTGGATCTCTGCCTTCATCTTCACATCACCTTCCCTCTATGCATGTCTCTGTGTTCAAATTTCCCTTGTTCATAAGGATGCATCATAGATTAGGACCCATCTAATAATCTCATCTTTGTTTGCCTATGTATTTATTTTTTGAGACAGGGTCTTGCCTGGTTGCTCAGGCTGTAGTGTGGTGGCATGATCAAGGCTTATTGTAGCCTCCACCTCCTGGCCTCAAGGGATCCTCCCACCTGATCCTCCTGAGTAGCTGGGACTACAAGTGCGCATCACCACACCTGGCTAATTTTTGCATTTTTTGTAAAGATGGGGTTTGCCACATTGCCCAAAGCTGGTCTCAAACTCCTGGGCTCAAGCGATCAACCCGCTCCAGCCTCTCAAAGTGCTGGGATTACAGGCATGAGCCACCACAGCTGGCCTCACCTTAGTGTACTATGTCTACAACAAGCCTTATTTGCAAATAAGGTCACATCTTGAGCTGCCAGGAGTTAGGACTTCAACATAAAACTTTTTGTGGGACAAAATTCAACCCCTAATATATACTATTGTGAAAGTAGTCATTTTTGAGACACCGTAAAAGAATGAAACTTATAATTTTAAGATTGCCTGTATGAACCTGCTGCCTGGGAAGCATATTTCATCTGTTGCTCCCACATTTTTATTTAATATTAATTTCCTTTAAATGAGCAATGGTGAGGACTTTTAGCTGTTGGCATTTTGTCTCCTTTCTTCAGAGCTGGAGTCTGAGAGAATTGTTCAGGGTCGCTTTCTCTCTTTGATTCTGGGCTGTTCTGCTGTGCTCTGGGCCTCAGACCTCCTCAAGACCAGCTGCTTTGCTGTTTGAAGCCTGGGATGCATTCTTGAAAGTGACTCGGAGGCCCTGACTCATCCTCCCCTGCACAGAGATTACTAGCCATAGTGCACCTTGGAGCACTGCCTAGGGTAGAATACCAACGTTTTCCCTCAGCATTCAGAGCACAGTCCAGAATGAATTCCCAAGATCACTGCTAAACTCCTGCCTGACAAAAGAGGATGTTTACTCAGGCCTCAGTGAAGCATACGGGACCCACTATAACCAAGGATTTAAGACTCAGCACACCAGTCTTCAATCTGGTTTACCAGTTTTAGGCACACAATATGATTTCTCATTAAGCTTGGAGTTTCTTGGAGGCCAAGATGAAAGTACCTGTATTTAACTATCTTATTTTGTGAAAGAGCGCATAGCCTTTCTTGGGGGAGCATATGTTGTCTTTGAACTGGTCTTGAACTAGTCCACCTTTTCAAAATATTTCAGTATGCTGATCGGTTAGCTAACCATAGCATATTGATTAGCATACTGGTCAGCAAATCATTAGTAAATTGTTAGCATACTGATGAGCATATGATTCACATGTTGAAATATTTGAAAAGATGACTTTTCAAAAGCCATTTTGCCTAACTAATAGAAATATACGAAAACCGTCCTCCAGGTTCTGAATCCTGAGTGCTTCCATTTCTTTCTGGATTCAGCTCTAAACTCTTCCTTGCTACAATAATAAGAGTTGACAGTTGATGGTGAGCACTTGCTGTGTACCTGACAGCTGAGCAAGCATTATCTCACTTAATCATCCCTGTAAGAGGTATTATGGTCACCCCTATATTGGTGAAGGTAGCTCCAGCTGCTGGAACAGATAAACCGCAAGTCTCAGTGACTCAACCCAGAAATTGTTTATTTTTTTACTTATGTAACAATCCTATTTGGTGGCCAGGGGTGATTCAGAGACCATCTTCAACGTGTGGCTTCAAGGTTGCCCGGGAGGACATCTCCATTTTGTCTGCCAACAGGGAGAAGAGCTTGGAGGGCCACAGTGGAGTTTTTTATGGATCTGGTCTGGATGTGACACTCCTCACTTCTGCTCTCATTTCATTGGCTCAGTCACATGTTCACATCTAACTGGAGGGAGGCTGGAAAATGTAGTCTAATAGATATGCCCACAAAAAGGAACCAATTTGGAAAATAATTAGCCAGTGTCTGCCACCATCTCTATCTTAGAGGTAGGAACACTGGCATCTAGAGAGGTTAAATCATTTTTCTAATCTGCAGAGCCAGCACCCAAATCCCAGGCCATTCCTGTTCTAGCCCTGTGTCTGTAGCTTGGAATATAGCACCAGCTTGCAAGACTAATTAGAATTTGAGCCTACTCAGGGGTTCTCTAGTAAGTCATCGGCTATCAGTCATTGCCCCAAACTCAGGGTGTCAGACAGCCTAGACACCTTTAAGCAATCTTGGCTAGCACTCTTCTTTCCCTACTCTTTGTACCGAACTTTCTTCCTCTTAGTCTTCACATCTTTGCTTCCTGAAAAAGTCATTTTAATTTTTGAACTATAAAGATCATGCAAGTTCTAGGTGCTCATAGTAAAGCTAAATATTGGCGCCTGATATAGAGAAGATTTGGCATGGTGAGTCAAGTAGATAAAAGTAATAGGAAAAAGGATTATGGAACCGGGATTGGATAGGACAGACCGTGTAGGAAGGAAAAAGTCTGTTTTTTTTTTTTTTCTCGGACTGTCTCCAGAATTCAAGGATGTGGATGTTCTGGTTTTCCTTGCTGTGATTTAACTTTTTCAAATTTGTGTTCAAAATAGAGAGCATCTTAGTCAGTTAAGGAACATTTTTAATGGTAGAGATTTTTTTGTTGAAAACAGCATTAGTTTTGAGCACTATAGTTAACTCCAAATAATCAAACCCCAAGTAACTGAGGTAATTAGGAGTTCTCAGTTCATACTTGGTTGAAAAGTCCAAAAGCCTTTAAAGTAAATGACAAATACGGTTAGGTAACTGATTGTGTGGATTTAACAGTTGGCGTGCGGCATTTGAAGTATGAATTACCATTTGAAACTAATTTAGAACTGACAATTCCTAGCTTCCTGAGGACACTGGCAGGATGAAGGAGTGAAATACGGACCCAGAAAAGTGGACTTTTGTTCCTGTTGAGCTATGAGCGGTTCTTGGTGATGAGATGAAAGAATAAAAAATCCCTACGTAAAGAATACTTTTTCATAGAAGCAGCAGTAGCACTTTGTCTTTGGAAAATTGTACTAAGTGGATGAAGCTGGTAATATTTAGAATATTTACAGTTTATATGTAGTAGTGATTTCTGCAGATGTCATAAAATAGTCTGCAAAATCTCTTTACCTAGAAATGCCTTACAATAGATTTTCTTTTAAAGCTGGTTTCATTCTTGTTGCCCAGGTGTGGTGTGATCTCGGCTCACTGCAACCTCTGCCTCTCAGGTTTAGGTGTTTCTCCGGCCTCAGCCTCCTGAGTAGCTGGAATTACAGGTGCCCACCACTATGCCCAGCTAATTTTTTATAATTTTAGTAAAGATGGGATTTCATCATGTTGGCCAGGCTGGTCTCAAACTCTTGAACTCAGGTGATCCACCCATTTCAGCTTCCCAAAATGTTGGGATTATAGGCGTGAGCCGCTGTGCCTGGCAGAATTCTTATTTTGTATCTCCAGCTTGGCAGAGTTCTTATTTTGTATCTCCAGCCAAATTCAAGTTGGAGACAACTTGATGTTTCTGTTAGCAACTTTTCTCTGCTTTACCTGTTGGTCAATTTCAAATGGACTTAAATGAATCACAAAACTTGGTCTATTTAGTTATGATTTTCTGTAAATAAACATTATGTCCCTAAGTGCTGCAAAATGAGTACTTTTTCTGGCTATGGTTTTGCAACAAGGATTATATAAGCACTGTTATGATGTGAATATTTGTGCCCATCCAAAATTTATATATTGAAATTTAATCCCCAATTAATTTGTACTAAGTGGTAGGGCCCTACGGAGGTGATTAGGTCATTAGCGTTCTGCCGTCATGAATGGTTTGAGTGCCTTTATAAGAGGGCTTGAGGGCACATGTTTGTCCCTTTTGCCATGTGAAGATGCAGTGCGAAGGTGCCACTTAGGAGGGACAGGCTCTCACCAGACACCAGTTCTGCTGGCTCCTCGATCTTGGATTGCCCAGACTCTAGAACTATGAGAAATATATGTCTATTACTTATAAATTACACAGTCCAAGGTGTTTTGTTACTGCAGCCTTATGGACTCAGACAAGCAGGGATGCAAGGTTTAGAGATCATGAAGTTACGCATTCCGCATTCGTGCTTTCTTTGGCATAGGGAAGTGCTCTGCATCTTTCTCCTCCCCTGAAACACTCTGATAAAAATGCATTCACACGGAGCAGGTGGAGGAGAACAGGGTGGGGTGGGTATGTGAAACGTAGATCCTCCCCAGATATCAGCTCCCTTCAGGGCCCAGAAATCCCCACTGACTCTCCTCAGAAATGTGAAATAGGAATGAAACAGTGAAACAAGAAACAATGAGGGTAGGACGTTCATCAACAGGCTACAGGGAACTTTAGTGACACTAGCCACAAATATGGCTATTTGGTTTCATGTAGAAGAGAAGAGGGAGGAGATGCCTGCCATTCTAGGAAGCCCAAATGTGGTTGACTGGTGAGTGAGTGAGTGAACAAAGAAGACTTAGTGTTTCATTAGATGCATGTAGAGAAAGGTGTTATGTGATTCAGAGTTACATGCAAATGTGGATATGTATTATTCATAACCACTCCCCCTTTTCATTAAGTCCCCACCTCTAGCACGCCTGCCTGTGTGTTTTTGCATTACGGGCAGGGAACTAACCAGGACTGCAATATCCCAACCTTGGATTCCTGGGATCTTGATGCGATGGGCCCAATTAGCTACCCCCTCACTGTCTCCTCCCCATAATAAAATGGTGTTTCAGTTATCGATTGCTGTGTAGCAAGTCACCCCCAAAACCTACAGGCTTAAAACAACCTATCATTATCTCTCCTAGTTTTATGGGTTTTTAGGGGGCTTGGCTGAAGAGTTGTTGCTCAGAGTCTCTCCTGCAGTTGTGTTCAGATGGTAGTCAACTGGGAACTCAATTGGTACTTGTCACCTGGCTTGGGCTCCTGAGGGCCTAACACTTAGGTTCTGAGAAAGAGTCCTACAGGAGAGTGCCACAAGTTTTTTGAGAGACTTAGGTGGAAGTTGCAATTCTTCTTGTGACCTAACCTCAAGTGTCTCGGAATATCAATACCAGCATATTCTGTTATTCATGTGAGTCCTTAAGAGCAGCCCAGATTGATTGTAAGGGGAATCAGCAGTGGTGTGCTAGCAAATGTTTAACAACAGGTTCTCAAAAAAAAAAAAAAAACCCACTCATACATATTACTGATGCAAATGATACATACAATATGTGGCCGGGCACAGTGGGTCATGCCTGTAATCCCAGCACTTTGGAAGGCCGAGGAGGGTGGATCACCTGAGGTCAGGAATTTGAGGCCAGCCTGACCAACGTGGCGAAATCCTGTCTCTACTAAAAATACGAAAAGTTAGCCAGGCATGGTGGCAGGCGCCTGTAATCCCAGCTACTTGGGAGGCCGAGGCAGGAGAATTGCTTGAACCTGGGAGGCAGAGGTTACAGTGAGCGAGAAGCATATTATATAGCCTTTCTACTATATGTAAGTAGCCCCAAGAACATTGATAACAGTAGATGTAATGGCATCATTAGGAAGGGGTGAGTTTTGAGAATGTATTATTTTTGTTTTTAATCTAATTTACTTAAATTATATAATTTAATCTTTATGATGACTGTGTTTAACTTGTAAATAATGGGTTTGCAAATTGCCTGAAAATTTAACAGTCAGCTCTTGCCAACAGTTACACGTCAGCTCTGGCACAGCACTGAGAATTAGACTCCAATTCTTGATGTGCAGAGACACATGCATATCTAGGGAGGGATGGAGTTGAAGGTGGCCGTCAAGAGAACATCGATTCTGGTCACATTCTCTTCTATAAATCCTTCTGGTATTTGCCTACCACAGTCTGGGATATACAGGGGCTGCTGGTTTATAGTTTGTGTGTTTTGGGCATAAGCATGAGATCGCTGGAATGTTAGCATGCCAGTCATGTGTGTGTAGTGGAAATATAACTCTTTGTGCGATCTCGTAGCTGAAGTGCTCCAGTTTTTTGTTTTTTTTTTTTTTTTTTTTTTTTTTAAATGTAAAACAAAGAAATTTTGATTTTTTTTTAACCATCAGGAAGAAAGCAGAACCTTGATTTCTGATTCATCATTTACTTAGCTGGCTTCATGTACTTTGGCCAATGGTGTCATATTCCCAATAGTTACCCATTCTAATTCAGAGTAAGAGAAAATGGGACCCCCCCCCCCCCCCCCCCCCGCAGCTAAGATAACAGGTTGTGTTTAAAGGACAAATAAGATTTAAATATTTAGTCTTTAGAGTCTTTTCTTTTTGGACACAAAACATCACAGCCACCGCAGCCTCCCTTTGTTGGTCATCCTGCATGCTGGGGACTCAGGCTCAGGCCTGGGGAGCCCTGTCTTCCCCGCTCTCTTCTGGTCAACCAGAGACACAGAGCTTGCTGTCTGCAGTGAGGCATCCTGGATTATCACTTTCCTCCTGAGCTTTCACCATCCTGGACTGTACCGGTGAATTCTGAGAATACCGTTTGGACATCATGGATTTTCCATATCACTTTGATCACTTCCCGTCTTTCCTTTTCTTAGTAGACTCTGCACAGCTTTTTTCCTTTTCCGTATGTCCGCGTGCTCCTGTTCAGAAACACAGCGCCATCCTTCACGGCTACTTCTTCCGCCTTGAAGTAACTTTATAATGCAGGTTAAAAACCTATAAAACAGTCTTTCCATCTGTCATCAAGATGCCCAAGGCTCTCCCTTTAAATGGGGATTATTTCTGGCACCTTATTTGAGACCTCTCTTTTAAGTTCAGTCACCTTTGAGGAAATGGGCATGTTGTCAGAAAGCATTATTGAATAGTTTTATGTATCACTGCACCTTACGTAAATAAAATTTGTACGTTTCTAGACCTTCAGAAGGTCTAGAAATTGAAATCCTTGAGCAGGAGGAGATCACCTGGCCCTTTACTCGTGAACGAAACGGGGTCTCAAGGTCGGGCTTTCTGAGAAACAAGCTGCACGAAGCTGGCAGAGTTCAGCACCTCTGTGTTCATCCGCGGCCTTTTAACAACTGTTAGTATTTGGAAAAGTCATCGGTAGACTTTGGTTCTAGTCATTTTAATCATCCCATAAGGGGACAAAGAAACCAGAAACCAGCCTATTGATTTACTTCATTCTCAACTTCAGCACTGCTGAGGGAATTAAGAAGTAGTTTTTTACAAAATATACGTGACAATTTGAGCATTCTTCATAGCACAGTATCTAATTCTGTCTACATTTTTCTTTATGAGAAGGGAAACCCTCAGGACATAGTGATATGCTAGGATGACTGCTCTTTCACTCTGTAAATACATTTTTAAAGTGTACTGTAATGTCATTTTGATGGTTTAATTTCTGGAAGGATTTGGCTAATTACATTTTTAGGAATGTGCTCAGACCAGTTTTGGCTGCCTAGCGTTACTTTTAATAGCAGCCGTTGCTAACTTCTTCTCATTTATTTTCTCTCTCCCCTCCCTTCAGAGTTATTTTGCTGATTTGGAGACCTGACCTTGGTTTAAATTAGTTAGTCTGTAATGCTCCTGTGAATCATATGCAATATTTTAACGGTTAATTACTACATTGTATCAACCTGTCATAGAAAAGCAGACTGTGAAACTAGAGGAAAATTGTTCCCTTTCCTTGTGACAGAGAAATCTATGTAAAAGTGAAACAGTGGACCACATTTGTGCTATGATAAATACTGAATTGATTCCCTAAGTAACAAAGACTTTTTTTTTTTGTACACGCTAAAATGAAAGAACAAATGTATACCACATAGCCAGTGGCAACTCAGAGAAATAAGAAGATTCAAAAAAAAAAAAAAAAAAGGAATAATTTAGGATAGTTACTGTGTAGGATAGACATCTTTTTTACTCTTGTTTAATTGACCGATTGCTGAAGATGTCTGTGCTGAGCCTGTTGGAAAGAGTGGGTTATTATAGGTCAGTGGTGTCGCCTAGTGGTGGAAACAGGAAAACAGGTAAGATGCTAGAACTGGGGTTTAGTTATTCATTACTGTCTTCTTGCATTCCTTCAAAATAATAACTTACTGCTTGTTGTATTCATAGCATGGTGCTAGTCAATATCTTGAATAATTTTAATTTTAGCAAATGAACATAATAGTAGCCAACACTCATTGAATGTCTATCATGCCTTTATTGAGTGTATATACCTTACATTTGATTTTTATTCTCTCATTGAACTTCATGACTACCCTTCGAACTAGATCTGTTGTTATTTTCATGTTATAAATGAACTTTAGAAGGCTCTTCTAGAAAAGGTGGTTCATGACAGTGAGGATTTGTGCCTATATTTTGCCATTCAACATTTTAGATTAACATTATTTTCATGATACCATTATGAAATCTAGTTTTCAGTTTTTCTGCATATGTGTATGTCAAGCATACCTGTGGATGATTCTCCATTATTCTGGCTTTTAACAATGCTTGCTTTTTATGTCAAACCAAAAGGGAAACAGTCATTTTGAACCTTCCTGCCCATGGAGTTCAAACAACGGAGCTCTCAACCTACACTACAGTCATTGACACCACCAGCTCGCCGACAGCCCATCAGACCAGTTGATGTGTCCTAGGGACACCAGGGTTGACAAAGAGGGCTGGAATGCATGCACTCACTTTACCCACCCACTTAATCACCCATTAACATAGTCATTTGTCATTAGGTGGCTCATGCCTGTAATCTCAGCACTTTGGGAGGCTGAGGCAGGTGAATCACCTGAGGTAGGGAGTTCAAGACCAGCCTGACCAACATGGAAAAACCCCGTCTTTACTAAAAATACAAAATTAGCTGGGCGTGGTGGTGCATGCCTGTAATCCCAGCTACTCGGGAGGCTGAGGAAGGAGAATCACTTGAACCCAGGAGACAGAGATTGCGGTGAGCCGAGATGGTGTGATTGCATTCCAGGCTGGGTGACGAGTGAAAGTGTATCCAAACAAACAATCAAATAAAAACCAAAAACCAGAAAACCCCACATAGTCATTTGTCATCAAGCATTTTTTAATTTTTAAATCTTTTTTATACCTATGCATTTATGGGCTACAAGTACAATTTTGTTGCATACGTAATGGTCGAGTCAGGGCTTTTAATTAATCACCCAAATGTTGTACATTGTACCAATTAAGTAATTTCTCATTATGCAGTTCCCCCTCCCACTCCCTTCAATAGAAAAAAAATTGAGTAGCTACTATGTCCCTGAAATAGAGACAAAATATTGCAGTGCAAAAAGTCCTATTCTTACTTCATTATTCTGCGTTAGGTCACAGAAGAATCAATTAATTGTTACCATTGATAATCACCTAGTCCATAGTTGTCTGGAACTGCCTGGACAAATTAGCCAGCTGTGGACATAACTTAGTACTTCTGGTGTGAGAGATAGGAAAGTCCATGTTTCGTTAGCTATTGCTGTACAACAAACCACACCAGATGTTTTTGTTGCTGTTGTTGAGACAGAGTCTCTCCTCTATCACACAGATTCCAGTGCAGTGATGTGATCATGGAGCACTGCAGCCTCGACCTCCCAGGCTCTGACAATCTTCCCACCTCAGCCTTCTGAGTAGCAACTAATTAAAAAATATATATTTATAGAAGTGAGATCTCCCTATATGACCCATGCTGCTGTCAAACTCTGACCTCAAGTGATCCTCCCACTTCAGCCTCTCAAAGTGCTGGGATTACAAGTGTGAGCCACCGTGCCCAGCCACACCACAACTTAACAAAACAATGTAGTATTCTCATGATTCTGCTGGTCTTGCCTGAGCTGACTCATGTGGTAGCAGTCAGGGGCTAGGACAGGCTAGGACTGGCCAATGCAGGGTGGCCTGACTTGCGTGGGTGGGGCCTCAGTTGGGAAGGCTGGGCTGGCTGATGCTGGTGCAGGCTGGCCTCACTTGCATGCGTGGGGCCTCAGTGGGAAGGCTGGAGCAAATGGCGGGGCAGCTGGATCTCTTGCCCCATGTGGTCTTTCACCCTGGGCTGCTTATGTGAGAACAAAACCTTCGAAGATGTCAGAGGTGAGAACTTTGAGGGTTAAGACTCAGAAGTCCCACAAGATCTCACACCACGTTCTATCTGTCAAAGGAAGTCATGGGGCCAGTGAGACAAAGTGTGAGGAAGGAGACGTCTGCTCCAGGTGGGAGAAGCTGGAAATGATCTGTGGTCATTTAAAATCCATTAGAAGCTGGGCACCGTGGCTCATGTCTGTAATCCCAGCACTTTGGGAGGCTGAGGTGGGCAGATCACTAGGTCAGGAGATCGAGACCATCCTGGCTAACGTGGTGAAACCCAGTCTCAACTAAATATACAAAAAATTAGCTGGGGGTGGTGGCATGCACCTGTAGTCCCAGCTACTTGGGAGGCTGAGGCGGGAGAGTCTGTCGAACTCAGGAGCTGGAGGTTGTAGTGAGCCAATATTGCACCACTGCACTCCAGCCTGGGTGGCAGAGTGAGACTCAGTCTCAAAGAAAAAAAAAAATCCATTAGAACCCCAAACAGTACTGTGTCTTTGTTACCTAGCTTCTCATGTATTTGTTACTTGTTCACAGTTTTCACTGTCTTGGATTTTATTCAGGTAAAGACCATCCTATCACGTGTTCTTAAGCCTATTAGAAGAGTCACATTATCGGTGAGCATTGGGAAAGGACAGTGATGAAATCAAGTTCTAATCTTACTGATAAATCTTGACTCCTGAGATAGGACCAGGGCTCTAGGGATTTAATATTCCCTTTTCAGGTTTAAAGATCCCCAGCAGTATAGAAGGTTTTTATGAACGACTTTTATTTTTGTTTTGCTTTTGTTTTTGTGAGACAGAGTCTTGCCCTGGCCCCCAGGCTGGAGTGCAGTGATGTGATCACAGCTCACTGAAGCCTTGAACTCCTGGGCTCAAGTTACCCTTTCACCTCAGCCTCTTGAGTAACTGGGACGACAAGCATGTGCCACCATCCCCAGCTAATTTTTTATTTTATTTTTTGGAGAGGAAGTTCAGGACCATCCTGGACAACATAGAGAATCTCACTATGTTGTCCAGGATGGTCTTGAACTCCTAGCCTTAAGTGATCTTCATACCTCAACCTCCCAAAGTGAGCCACTGCACCCAACCTCTGAACTACTTTTAAAAGGTTCACAATGATTTGCTTTGGATTTGGAAGAATTCACAGTAATAGGAAATTACATAGAGTAAAAATGCACTTGGATGATCAGGTTAGAAATGTTTGCTCAAAACTCTGGAATAGGAAACTGAGTAAATTCATATTTAGTATGGTATAAAAGAGTTGGAAAAATATTATAATGGTGCACATTTCAAGGTTATATATATATATATATATATTTTTTTTTAGACGGAGTTTCGCTCTTGTTACCCAGGCTGGAGTGCAATGGCGCGATCTCGGCTCACCGCAACCTCCGCCTCCTGGGTTCAGGCAATTCTCCTGCCTCAGCCTCCTGAGTAGCTGGGATTACAGGCACGCGCCACCATGCCCAGCTAATTTTTTGTATTTTTGGTAGAGACGGGGTTTCACTATGTTGACCGGGATGGTCTCGATCTCTTAACCTCGTGATCCACCCGCCTCGGCCTCCCAAAGTGCTGGGATTACAGGCTTGAGCCACCGCGCCCGGCCTAAGGTAATATATTTTAACAAGGTAGTATCCATCTGGGTCCCAGCAGGAATAGATGGCCCATCCAGTTAAGACAATTTGAGGAAGGTCTAATAAGGTGAACCATTTTGTTTGTTTATTTATTTATTTATTTTTGAGACAGTCTCATTCTCTTGTCCACGCTGGAGTGCAGTGGCATGATCTCCACTCACTGCAACCTCTGCCTCCTCGTTTCAAACAATTCTCCTGCCTCAGCCTTTTGAGTAGCTGGGTGGCACACACCACCATGCCAGGCTAATTTTTGTATTTTTAGTAGAGACGGGGTTTCACCATGTTGGCCAGGCTGGTCTCAAACTCCTGACCTCAGGTGATCCACCCTCCTCCCAAAGTGCTGGAATTACAAGTGTGAGCCACTGCACCTGGCCCATTATATTAAATGAAGGCAGTGTGAGGAACACTGCAAAGAACAGGGTAGTATCCTGGAAGTTACCACCTGAAGCCTGAGAGGAAAAGGAAGAGAGAAGGTTTCAAAAAACTTGGAGGAAATGGCCAAAAAGAAAGGATCACCTCTAGCGGGGCCTTTGGTCAAGGAATGGTCAAGTTCATGCTGACCCCAAACAAAGGAAATGTGGGAAGAAACACGCCCTCCCTCTCCTTTTCCTTCCCAGCACCCAGTGGGGCTTTCTGTTGGCTGAAACTGACAGGGAGTCAGCAGCCAGAAGAGGCTCAGTGCTGTCTATAAAGCCACTGTGCTTGTGGGAGAGAATAGGGTGGAGGAAGGTGAAGCCTGGCTTTGGAGGGACAGATGGAAGACACCGTGCAGAGAGACGTTCTGTTAGAAGATGATGTTGAAGTACCAGGCCAATAGATCACTCTTCCCAAAGTGATGTGAGACTGTGACGCATTTTGAGAGAAGTAGATGAAATCTCATTACACTGCTTTTAAACTCTCACCCTCTTAGAGGGAGAAAGGACAGGAATTTGGAAACCTGTGGGTTCCCTGTGAGGAAGGGGGCGGGGGCATCAGTCTCTCAACCAAAGCCCGGGTAATAGTTTGGAAGGGGCACCAAAGAGAGGCCCAAGTGCCCCATGCAGTGTAGGGGACAGACACAGTGGGCATGTGCTTCGCTTGTGGAAATCTAAAGTGAAAGCCCTGTGCCAACTAGCTGGCTTCACAGTGGGATGTAGAAAGGTAGCTGCACTGAGCAGCCTGCACCATGGAAAAATTATCAGAATTATAGACAGGCTCATCTGGGCCATGCATGAGAGAGGCAGTGTGCATTTTTCTTAGATCTCATCCAAGAAGTCTGACTTAGAGTGAACACAATGCAGATCTCGGCAGAGAGAAGAGAGAGGCAGAGCCAGCTTCCCAAAGACTGGGGAATGATGAATAGAAATGCATTCCTGTTGTCTAGGGCCCCAGGGGAGATGGAAGATGGGAGCTGCGACAGATCCACAGGTGACCCATGAGAAAAAGTGTCAGTGTAAAGACCTGGAAGAACAGGCAGTCTAATATTTACGGACTCCAGAAAGTAACAGCGCAGTGCTAAGTTTTCTACCCCTCTTACCTCATCCCTCTTCCTTGTCCTCCAACCCAAGTGTGTCAGCAATCTACAGCTAGCAAGATGAATGAGGAATAGAAGGAACAGGTGGGGAAAGAATGAAAGGCAGAGAGACCACATGCCTTTCCACCAGCAGCCAGCCTAGCTGGGACAGGGGAGAAGCTGAACCCTCTCTGAGATTGCAGTTTTGACTATGACATGGGGTTGAACGCTTCGATTCCTAAATTGAGACTCCATATTGTGAATTGAAATGCCTGGGGAGTTACGTTCACTAAGAGTATCTAGAAACAATCATGGGGATTGCCTGAGTTTTTACCTAGGATCAGGGCAAGAATTAGCCCCACAACGTGATCCTGCAATTGTACCACCTTACAAGTATTGTTTGTTCTGCTTATCTCTGTGTACCTGTAGAGAAAAATAGGTTACTGCTTCCTCCAGGATAAGGAAGGTGGTCTTGTTCCTCTTCACATTCCACACATTCTTCCATGCCAGGCATTTGCTTCTTTGTAAATGCTTCTGTTAGAAGGTTTAGCTGAAGCACCCAGGCAATGTATCACCCCTTCCCGAAGTGATGTGTGAGACCATGACATCACAACATTTTTAAAGAAGTAGATGAAATCTCATTACACTGCTTTTAAATCTCTCGCCATCTTACAAGGAATATTTCTCCTTGAAAACCTTCTTGATTTTGACTGTCGGAGGCTGTCAGAAATTACATGGGGAAGCGTTGAGGGAAGGAGTGAACAATGTGGCTTTGCCTATGTTCCTGTCATCTGTGAATATTGGATATCTCTGGATCTGAAAATATTGGATTTCTCTGGAACTGAAAATAATTGGATATCTCTGGAACTGAAATATTTTGGTTGTGTGAACCAAAATCAAGTGATTTTATAGAAAATCACTTGACAGGAAAGTGTCGATGTCAGCATGAATATTAAAAACCGATATGTTTGGAGCCAAGCCTTTATTTTTTGAAAGAGCAGGAACACACTTTTAGAACTTTCCAGTTATTAGTACTTTTTTCATTTTTTTGGTAGACAAATGTACTTCTCTCTGGTATTTAATTGAGATTAATTTGTAAGTTCAGACTTCTGATACTCATCCATTGTTTGATTTTAGTTTTGGATATTTGCAAACTTTCTCCCATTTAATATTCATGTATGTGTCAGGCAGCAAGATGGCACATGAATTTGTTTTTGTTGCTAAAGAAGCAAGTAAACATGTTAACGTTTAATCTTCCAGTAATGGGATTGGAAACAAAAATCTCAGCAACTTACAATGCTGTTCAGAGATATTTTTCCGCTGCCTGTTGTGAGAAGTTAGGGTATGTAAAATAAATGATGTATGGAGCTGTAGGAATGCGACTTTTCCAGACTACCTTATGTCTAAGGAACATTAAACATAGGGTTCTCGTTTAGCAAATAAATAACCATTCATTTCAATGGCTGCATAGTCTGGACTTTCGTGCATATTTTTGCAAAGATAAGGAGAGGCCATTAGGGATTTAATATAAAATAAATCGCCAAGGGGTCTTCTAGTAGTCCTAGTCTTTCTGCCACATGGTGTGTTACTAATGTGCATAAATGGGCTTAAATGAATTTGTTATCTGTATTACATTTGCAGTATGTATATATTTATATATTATTTTTTAATTGTGTTTAAAAATAAAACATTAAATACATCATTTTCGAGAGATGAGAACGTAAAATACGTAAATCAATCAGCTTCAATTAGTATTTAAAAATGTCAGTATATTAGATTTGCCTGTGGGTGTATTTACCCCACAGAGTTTAATATATTTTAGTTTTGTCGTCTATGAGGTAGCCATATGGTTAATTTGTCACCTTATAAGAATACATTGCTACAATCCAAGCTCCATTAATGACATAACGCTTGTGTGTCATGGTAAGAGTCCATGGCTTAGTTGTTTTATTGATGCCCTAGGTCAGATTCTGAACATTGTCTGTGCGCAGCACTGATGGCTTTGGCTAACCAAGGAGCTTTGCTGCTTTACTTCCTTCTCAAGTTACTCTTACCACACTTACAGTTATAGAAAAATGGCAAAAAATGCTCTGTATCATGTGAAACTATTTAATCGTACTTATTATATCCACAAGGTAGTTGCTATCAGAGTTTACCTTTAGACTTTTTTTTTTTTCAGTAAGTGGAAATTAATAAATTATAACCTGGTAAGATTTAAAAGATAGGTATGTTCTTTTTTAGATTAGATTCCAGAATGACTCCAAATGGTTTTGATAACACATTTGAAATAGAGTTACTCATCTCAAAAGAAAGGCCCAGTTGAAGTAGCTCTTATTAAAGAAATCATTTTTAAAAATCAGAGATGCCAATTAACTTTGTATTACTTTTCATTAATAATCTGCTAAGGGATGCTGAATTGCTGTATCCATGCCAAATCTTCTAGATCTATTTTGCATTCCAAGCATAGACTAAGGCATAAATATATTCTTCTGATATTCTTTACTGCTAATCAGTTTCACTTGAGGCTATCCTTTTCAAAGGGAGCAAAAACTTTTAACATTGCATGCAATGAATATTTTTAAGCAGTCCTAATGCAATACTGTCATATGTAGAAACATCATTCAATTAAAATATTTGTTAGATAACTACTAGACCTTGATTAATAGCTTTTACTCATATTTAGTTCTGTCACAAATGAAGTCATTGCTTTATTATCTAAAACAAGGAGAAGGGCAGTTAATGAGCGTGTGTGTGTGTGTGTGTGTATGTAACCTTTGCATTTGAGTGGTAAGGAAAACACTGCTTATTTAGGCTGCTGTAAATTTGACCAATTTATCATTTGGGGGTTGTTATTCTTGCTTTTATCACTGCTTTACTGAAGATGTTTATGGGGCATGGGCTTTAACAGCAGGAGGTGTTTTTTGAAAAATGTTAAATATAAAATATATCTTGCAATTTATTCATATGTTATTCAGTGTTTGTTTCCACTCTTCGCAGCATGTGCACACAATTCAACATTTCTGTGTAATCATACATAGATGAAAATGGCCCTTGCTTCTCTATCCACCCAGGTGAACAGAGGCATGAGGCTTGCTGCAGAGGTGAATTCTATATCCAGGGGAGTAGGGAACAGTGTCTTCCTTTTTTGAAGGAAATTACAAAATCTAAAAATCCAAAAGTGATTTAACCTCACAGAGGTTAGTAATCCATTGTCAAAACACCAAACAGCACTTTGGGCTGACGATGAAAGGTGAAAACGAAGGATTTAATCTGGATCTTTTAAATTTCAAATGGTTATTATTTTATTGCCCTTAAATAACAATTTTAAACACCTCATTTACATTTTGCTTTGCTGTTTCCATATAAATTCTCAACCATGTCTCTGATAGAAGGAGAGAGGGCTGAGATTCTCATTGTGGGTCTTTGGTGTGTCAGCCACTGCTGCTGCCCATTCCAGATGGGTATTTGCCACCTAGGGGACACTTCTAGAAAACAGGCATTTGAACAGTGTCCCACAGCCTCTTTTCTTATCACCTATGGATAGGTGGTCTCAGCTTCTTTTGTGGTCATTAAACTCTAATAAAAAAAAATGGGTTCCCATCATAGTTGAGTGTCAATAAGCTATAAACCATACCAAACAAGTCAGTATTAATTGCAACACAGTTGCTACTAAACATAGCAGAGTTTCATGGCATCTATAAAAGTATCAACAGTGATCACACAGTTCTTTTGTTTCCTTCTTATTGGAGCAGAAATTTTATTGCCCTGACCACCCCAGGTTAATATTCTCATGGATCAAAGTTCTTTCATGTTCTGATAACCACATGCTCTTTCTCTGGACCCAATATGATGTGACACGGTACCTCTCATGTTTAACTTAGGACAAATTCTCTTGTACATTTCCTTCACCATGCACACGTTCTGAACCTCATATCCTTCCTTGTTCAATATTCCATTAAGGCTCATTAGTAATAATGTGTATGCTCAATGTGGCAAGAATTAATTTTATAGATTGATGAAGATTTGGCAACACAGCTGTGGATTGCTCATGGCACATTCACTGGAAAATCACTGATTTTTTTTATTATTTTTATTTTTTGAGACGGAATTTCACTGTTGTTGCCCAGGCTGGAGTGCAATAGTGCCATCTTGGCTCAATGCAACCCCCACCTCCCAGGTTCAAGCAATTCTCCTGCCTCAGCCTTCGGAGTAGCTGGGATTACAGGCATGCACCACCATACCTGACTAATTTTTGTATTTTTAGTAGAGATGGGGTTTCACTATGTTGGACAGGCTTGTATTGGACTGCTGATCTCAGGTGATCCACCTACCTCGGCTTCCCAAAGTGCTGGGATTACTAGTGTGAGCCACTGTGTTCGGCCGAAAATCACTGATGTTAAATTCTGATCGCATTGTCCCACGTAAGACACCTGCCATGGTGACTGTACTGGCTTGAGTGTAATTCTCCAAAAAGTTATTTTCCAAAGTTACCAGTAGGCAGGGCAGTAACTTGGGTCCCTTTTCCTCAAAGTCTCCTCTCCTGATCTTGGTGCTCAGTATCTTGCCGCTTCCAGGATGCAGAAGAGTCATGGGAAGTCAAATCCAATAAGAGATTCTGCACCAACTCAGACCATTTAGTATAAGACCCTTCATCTCCTAGATCTGCAGCCTGGTTGTGTGCTTAAGGACTTTCCAATAATAGAGAAGATGGGGGTGGCTTGTGGTTTGTGTGACTAAGGTGCTCTGGTGTAGACCTCTGAAAATATGCCACTGCTTAATTTTTTAGCATTTTTTTCATGGCAAGTACTTCAAAAATAGCTTTAGAAATACTTTATTGTTCATCCATGTTCATAGCAGCTCTACTCACAATAGCCAAGGAAGCAACTCGAGTGACCATTGACAGATGAACGATCAAACAAAATGTATAAACATACCGTGGGAAAACAGTCGACCTTAAAAAGGAAGGAAATTCTGGCACGTGCTGGAATGTGGATGAACCTTGAGGACATTACGCTAAGTAAGCCAGGCACAAAAAGGCAAATGCTGTATGATTTCACTTCTTGAGGTACCTGGAGTAGTCAAATTCATAAAGACAGAAACTAGTGTGGTAGTTGCCAGGTGCTAGGTGGAGAAAGAAATGGAAGGTGTTGTTTAATGAATATTGAGTTTCATTTTACAAGATGAAAATGTTCTAAACATTGGTGGCCCAGCAATGTGAATAGACTTAATACTTCTGAACTGTACACCTACAAATGGTTAAGATGGTAAATATTATTTTTTTAACCACAATTAAGAATAAGATTTAACAAATAGAGTTGTTATATTGAAGCTCATAAAATTCAGTTCCGTGTTGCTTTAATCATGGAAGAGGGGAGAAAAGGAATTTCCTTCTGAAGATGCTTCTCATCTTACGTGTTTCTCTTATGGGTGAAATCTGTAAAAACAAGGCAAGATTTGAACTAAAAAGTGAGCTCCAGCAAAAAGTGCAGCTAAAGAGTGTCTGCTCTTAGGAAGGAGGAGGGTGGTTGCCAGGCAGCACCCATTTCTACTCCCCTTCAGATCCTGCCTATATGTTTATGAATGTATCAGGACTTTGATTTAAAACACTGGATGGAGACATCACCCCCTTCCCTTCTCTACCGTTCCAGAAACAGCACCAGAACCTTTGCTGCTCTCTAGCTGGCAATAGCTAGGCCCCATGTGATCCTTTGTACTTGGGGGAGATTCAAGGTCTATGAAAAAGACTAGTTAAAAAAAACCTTGACATTTGCAAAGAAAACCACACTGCACCTGTATAAACCATAATGTAGAACTATTAAAGAAAGAAGACAGTTAATAGCTATCTAGTTTTCTTTCTCTAGAATAACAATAAATAAGTATATAATTATATTCTCTGGTAAAATATGCATGTATTAGCAAGAAAAGAAAACCAGACAAAAAAACCACACACACACACACATACACACACACACACACACACACACAAACAGCTGAACTCACACTTGACTAGCACCTCAATCTCAAACCAGAAGTAATTGCCAATTTGGTATATCACTTTTCAGTTCTTTTTCTGTGCATTTTCATATATTTACACCTATAGAAATGTATTTTTAAATTATATAGAATATAAAAGAGAAACTATATCTAATGAAATATATTATTCCTTGCCTAATAATTCTTACTGCCATTTTTAAACTAAAAATAATACATATATAAAGTTGGAAAATTTAACAGTATGCAGTCATCAAAATGTAAAGTAAACCCTTTTTGTGCCAATTTCTCTCCCAAGAGTAACACTGTTGAGTGCTGTGTGTGTGTATATGTGTGAGTGTGTGATTTTGTTTTGGAAACAATCAGTAAATGGATGTATTGATCAAGGTTCTTCAGAGAGACAGAACCAACAGCGTGAATATTAATTTTGATCGGAAAGCTGGCAGGATCAAGATCCAAGAAGAAAGAATGTTTCAGTTTGTTTCCTAAAGCTAGAAATGACTGATGTTCTGCAGGGCGGGGTCCCTCTTCCTCAGCCTTCCTGTTCTATTCGGGCCTTCAGTTGCCTGGATGGGGCCCACCCACACTGGGGAGAGTGGTCGGCTTTACTTGGTCTACTAATTCCATTGTTAATCTCATTCAGAAACCCCATCACAGACATACTTAGAGTGTAATGTTTGGCCAAATGTCTGGACATCCCATGTTCCAGTCAAGTTGACACATAGCAAATTAACTATCACAATTAGGAAATGCATAAATGCCAGCTGTAAGGAGGCATTCTTTTAGCCTACTCATTTTATGGTAAAACAGGCTGTGTGAGCAGCATAAAGTGGATGCCAGACACTTGTGACACCAGTGAGGGGAAGAAATGGTGGGGTGTGGGGGCCATGCAGAAAAGGCAATCTTGATGATTGAAGTTCTTTTACAGAATCCTCTCACATTTCTGCCTTCTTACCATGCATGTTTCTTTGCCTGTCTTTCCTGAGGCATTCTGTCCTCTGCTGCCCCCTCTTGCTTGCTGTGGACTCTGACACTGTCTATTTTGAGTCGTGCCCTTCAATAACCAGAATCTCTAACCTCTCTTTACCTCCTGCCAATCACCCATCAAGTCCTGTCCCCTCCTTGGCCTCACAACCCATGAAGTCCTTATCCCATTCCTCCCGGAGGCTCCCACCTCCATTCAGGTTCTTGTTCTTCATCCTTTGGACTTTTGTGGGGCTTCCTTTCTGTCTAGAGGAGGCCTGTCCAAACCATCCTCCTCACTTTCTAAGCTACAAGTTGGGTCCTATGGCTCCCACGCTTAAAAATCCTTCAGTGCCTCTGTTACCCTTGAAGTCAATACTCCTGGATTGGCTCAGCTGCGACTTCCACTCTCCTCCATCGGAACCCTGTGCTTCATCCCCGCCATGCAGAATGGCTTGCAAGCCACATTGAAGGTGCTATGTCCTCTCATTGCCTGCACTTTCCCATGCACAGACCTTTCATGTCTGTTGCCTTTTGTCCTCTTGCCTGCATGCTGGCTTCTCAACCCTGAGGCCCTGCATTTGCAGCCTCTCCTAAATCTTCTTTGCCTCAGGGAGAATTAGGAGCTCTGCCTCTTTGCTCTTCTAGTTCCACTTGTATTACACCATCAGGGCATTTATTGCCTTCTAACAAAACTGCTGGTTTGCTTAATTGCTGCCTTCATCTGAGACTGTGACCCTCTTTGAGTAGTGAAGTGTTATCTTCCTGGTTTTACTTTTTTTTTTCTTTATCTTCGACTGTGACCCTCTTTGAGTAGTGAAGTGTTATCTTCCGGTTTTACTTTTTTTTTCTTTATCTGCTGCGAAGAATATGAGTCGTCCTGGTTTTACTAACTGAATTCCCAGCCCTCCACGTGGTGTCTGGCACTGAGTAGGCTTCCTGGGAGTGCAGGCTGAGTGGAGGAATGTGCCCTCGAATCTAGGTTACAGCCCTTTCCGCTCTATGTGTCTTCTCATTTTCCTCAAAATTCCTCATTCTAATTCCTTTTCCATCACTGCAGCTCTCCTTTTCCTGCTTCTCCTGTGCAGGGGGGTAATGAGCATAGTGAGGCTTTATTTTAACAGCACTTGTCGTTTAATGATACTGTTTCTTATTTTTGGTCATTGAACCATTCTGTTGCATGACCCCTTCTACAGTTCGTCTTCTTGTCTGTTGAAATGTGCTCTGAATGAAGAGACCCCCTAAACAGGCTTTGTGTGAGCAACATGGCTGTTAATTCACCCAGGTGCGGGCAGACTGGGTCAGAAAAGAGAGGCAGCAGAGGGTAGGGATAGGAGTTGGGTTTTGTAGGTTTGGGGTAGGCAGTGGAAAGTTACCGAAGTTACAGTTCAGAGCAGTTTTTGCAAGCTGGGAGAGGGTCATAGGGTCTGGAGTCACGAGGTTGACCAAGGTTGGTTGCAAAGTCCAGTAGCCTTATCAGCTGAGGCAGGAATAAGGAACAATAGAAGAATGTCTTAAAGTTAATGTGCTTCAGGGGTTGATCATCTCTTCTCCTTTTGTGATTTTTCCAGTTACTTCAGACTTTCTAGTTCCAGGAACTCATCTGGAGTGTACGTGCAGGTCACAGAGGTTACCATGCTGTCTATGGTTCAGTCAGTTGGCCTAAAAGATCTTACATTGTCTATTTAAAACATTCCTTTGGAGCTAGCAAGAATTGGCGTCTTAGGTTGCTATTAGAACAGTGCTGTGCATTCTTAATTTGCTTGGCAAAGTTTTATGAGTGATAATATATCTTTTGTAAAGAAAAGCATTTTGTTTACCCAAATTAAACACAAACTTGATTTAAACATTAGAGCCTGGGTTAAACTTTGAAATGAGGCACCTTGAAATTAATGATTGGAACAGTCAGTAAGTTCACTTGATTTATAAGATTGTGCAGTTGTTAGAGTCCCAATATCTATCTATCTGTCTGAGTCTTAGTCTCTCAAAAATTTTCTCAATAAGAATGTCCAGGCAGAAATAAGCACTTCAATATTAAATGGTTTCTGGCCATTTGTTTAAAAAGTTATATGTGATTTTTATGTATACCGAGGGCGTTGAATTCATGGACTGTACTAACCTGGTATAGAAGGTAGACTACATGATTCATTAAAAGTACCATATTTGGATCCTATCAATAAAATTCTGTATTTTTACGGTGAACAAAATATTTGCATTTATCTCACCTTTTTTACTCTGTCCCTTTCTGTGACCTGTCATTCCCCTTTTAGACTCGTGTACAAGGAACCATAAGGTAGAGATGACATGGTCACATCACTTTTGGGAAAACTTGTTCCTGCAGAGGCTATTAGCAACACAAACTCAGGTTGAATCACAGACCAAGACAAGTTGAATTGTGACCTCTCTCTGGGATGGGGCTGTTTCAAGATCCAGTGGGGTCTGCTAAGATGGAATTCACAGAATGACATCGGAGGGATCAGAAATAAGACCCCTCTCAAAGGCAGGGGTCTACATCTAGTGCCTGATTCTTCTCAGTGTTTGTCTAAGTCTCTGTAATTTGGTGACCATAGTTATGGTGCTTTGACAGTGTGATGACTTTGAAGCCCAGTGTTACTGATGGTAGCATTATCTGGAAGAAGGCAAATCTGCTCTTCGGACACGTGTGTGCCCGAGATACTGGTAGAGTATGATACTGAGATCTAGATAGAGTAATAGTTCATACATATTCATTCTGGAGATTGGCCAAAGCTTCCTCTAAGCATCCGACAGCTGGAACCCAGCCACCCTGGCCAGCGTTGTTCAATTAGGCCCCCATTCCCAGGTAAGGCCTGTCTGTTGTCTCAGCTCTGACCATATGTCAGAGCAGCAGGAGTGCAGTAATTTCCCTTGCCTTCCTTCATGGCAGGCAGAAGCGCATCGGAGGATATTTTTTCCTTCTGGTAGGTCTAGGTCAACAGACTGATAATTTGAATAATAATAATTATAATAATTGGTAATACATGTCAAATTCTGAGTATTTTCTGGACACTTTGCTCATACTTAATGTGATTTGTCCTACTTAGTTCTTAGGGCCACTCCATGAGGTGGTTATATGGTATTTGCATTCCCTTTATACAGAGCAGAAGACTGAGGCCTGGAGAAGGTATGTAACTTTGCTCAAGGACGGACAGCTACTAAGTGGCAGAGAAGCTAAGCTTTACTTCCAGGCATTTCCCTTCCAGAGGCTGCACTCTTTGCTACCACCTTATTGCCTCCAGATACCTCCCGAAGCTGAACTCCAGGGCCCGAGTCTGAAATCCTGGCTCTGCCATTTGTCGTATCAGCATATTTATTTATTTTCTCTGAAGCACAGTATCTTGTTGGTGAAAAAAATGCTTAAAACCTAGTTCATAGGATTGTATTTAAGATTTAGTGTAGGTAAAATTCTCAGTAGTTCCCGATACATATTAAATGCTTAATAAATAGTAACAAGGCTTATTAAAATAGGCCTTATTAAAACAATAAAAAGAAAACTTGCTTGGCTTCAGACAAAGCAAAGCATTGTTAAGAAACAAAGGGATATTTGCGGTTGCCCAGGCCCTTACTGGGTAAGTTCATAATGTCTTTATAGCCCATGCGTTTTTGAAGATCAGATTAGAAGAAATACCATATTTGCTGAAATGCTGTAGACCACGTTGCATGGAATGAAGAACCGTGAGATCGAGTTAAAAGGCTGGGATTCTAGACCTAGATTTGTGATGAACTAGCTGGGTGGACTTAAGATAATTGTGTAAACCTTTCTGAGCCTTTTTTTTTTTTTCTTTTCATTTTTTCAAGAACAATAGTGGGCAGGGTGTAGGAACATGGCTGAAAAGGAGATGTGCTGTACAGACCTCTTGAATAAAAACTTCCATGATTCTCAGTCTAAGCCAATTCAAACTGGTGATATGTAGTTGAGCAAATGATGCCCAGAGTTCCTGCCCCCTTCACAGTTATTTCTGGTCTGAATGGAACCTGGTGGAAGGTAAGAAAGTCACCTTTCTGAGCCAGCTCCAGGGTCTCAGGGTACAGTATCTTTTGCCATAAGTGGCTCTAATGAGATGGCCCTTAGATAGGCATAGTAGACCTTAGCTTAGCTCACATCAATTTCATTCTTCTTGTTAATCACTGAAGCAAACATTTGTCAATCCTCTACCCCTTTGCAAAACACATTTACAACTTTTGCTTGTAAACCTCCTCTTAGGTTAATAACTATCCTGTTTATTGTTGATTATTATTTATTCATTGTTTGCTATGTGCAGAATTATTTCCATTAACTCTTTGTGTACATATCTTAGTGTTTCAAACAGTGCCCCTTTATTCTATTAATTTGCCACTTAGTCCAGTGTAAAAATCCTTAGGAAGCTCCTTCTGCACTCAGCTTTGCCTGTGTATTATAATTGCAGAAGATGTACCAAACCCCGCCTGGTATAACAGAGTTGGATTTAGATTCCTTATACTGGCACTTTAACTTTGGACAAATTATTTAGCCCTCAGCATCATGGTTTTACCTGTAAAATGGACTAGTAAGCACCCCCTTTCAGGGACACCAAGGACATTAGAGAAAAATATAACTAAAATGAAGTACCTTGGTAGCACATTATGAGTACTGTATTAGCATTTGCTAGATAGCTAGCATAATATTGCCTGAATCTAGAGAAACAGAAATGTTTACATTAAAAGACCAAAATAAAAATAGAGTTGAGAAAATATTTGCCATTACTGGCAAATAATAACCTCTGTAATGTATGAAGAATTTTTATAAATTAATAATGTAGCTAAATCTTTCATTTAAAAAAGAGCAAAAGACTTAACAAATAGCTAGTAAATCTATGAATAAAGTATTTAAGTAGTGGATGAAATGTACTTTAAAACCATCATACATTTTCTGGATAGAGTTATTAATTTTTTGAATAATGCAGAAGGGAGTGTTACATCCTGATGACCAGGCCTATTTCTCTCTGCCTAACCGTGTCATCTGGGGGGCACGTAGAGAAGCACCCTGCAGCCCTCTCATTCCTCTCGTTCTGTCCTCTGTGAGACTTTAGTCCTGACCTGCCTCAGTACCTATATTAGTCCATCCTCACACTGCTAATAAAGACATACCCGAGACTGGGTAATTTATGAAGGAAAGAACTTTAATTGACTCACAGTTCCACATGACTGGGAAGGCCTCACAATCATGATGGAAAGCGAAGAAGGAGCAAAGTCACGTCTTACATGGTGACAGACAAGAGGGCATGTGCAGGGAGCTCCCTTTTATAAAACCATGAGAGACTTATTTACTATCATGCGAACAACATGGATCTTTCTCATGCTGTTCTCATGATAGTAAATAAGTCTCTGGTGGTTTTATTTAATTACTGCCATGGTTCAATTACCTCCCACCAGGCCCCTCCCATCACACGTGGAGATTATAGGAGCCATAATTCAAAATGAAATTTGGGTGGGGAAACAGCCAAACCATATCATTACCCCCCGTCACACTGCTTCTACCTGGCCTTGCATAGAGCACAGGAAACACTGATGCTGTCTGCTTTCTCAGACCCTCCTTGAGAAAGTGGGTACAGGTCAGTGCTGCCCCTGCATGCTCACATCTGTCTGCAGTGTTCCCTTCCCTCCCTCCTTCCTAACCCCTGTCCTTTGTCAGGTCCTGCCAGCGTCTCTCCCAGGGTCTCACCAGCCTCTCAGCCTTCTTCCTTTCCTTTCGAATTCTTTCCTACTCCCTTAGTCAGATGCTTCTGAATCTAGTCTGGAGGCAGCGTAGTCTGGCTCTTTGTTTATTCTTCTAAATCCATTGTGTATTCCTTCAGTGTTTTTTCTGCTATGCAGTTGTATCACTTCAGCCATGATTAGTGGATGCCCCATGCGCTTTGATGAGATAAAACTCAGGAAGTCAGACGAAATACTGGGAACAAAAAGCATAGTGTTCACGGATGAAAATCCCATCATATCCTGTATCACCTGCCTCTTGTGTAAGAACGCATGGGCAGGCCTTGATTTCATTTGGCTCTAGCTAAAATGCAATAGACTAACCTATTTGCAGAGTCCAGCAAAGGGAGCTGGGCTTTCTCTGGTTGGGTCAAGCAAACCAGCCAGTCTGGGGTAATGATTTTCAGTGCCCACACAGTGAAGGGAAGAAACAATGGCTGCCAATGATAATTTGACTCCGAAGATCAGTTATAACCCCCTGTTAATTGAAGGAGAGAGTGAGGGAGGGGGTAGCAAGTGAAAAGATAAAGAATTTAACGAATCCCTGCTCAGTAACAGCGGCGTTCACATGGGATCCCACTAAATCCTCAGAAAGATGCTAGACTGTAGATCTGTTTTTTCATTCCCATTTTATGGAGAAAAAATCAAGGCCTGCAAAGGTGGAGTGATTTCTCATGCTCATAGTTATTGTCTGAGCCAACATGCAAATAAATCATTCCAAAGCTGGTGGAATTCGGGAAACGGACTCTGAAATCCAGCAGCTCAACAGTGTAATTCTTTGCTCTGGCTTGAGTAGGGTGGGATCCTTAGAGGCCACAACCCACTCAAGCAAGGAGCAGTCTCTAGCTGAGGGTAAGAGGGCAGCACTTTTGCTGAAAGACAACCAAAGCAAAAAACAAAAATCTTAAAAAGGCATTTTATGTCAAAAATAAGAACCTCTAGCTCTCCTGTGGTTCTTGAAATACCTTTTCTAATAGCTTTGACAGTCTCCTTCAGACTCCTGCCCTGTACATCGCAATAATAACAGAAAAATATAAGAATCATTAAAAAGTTCACCAGCATTATTGAGAGAGAGTTGACAAAAATTGTATATATGTATTCCAGGTGTGCAACATGACAATTTGGTGCACATACACATCAGGAAAGGATGAACACAGTCAGGTTAATTAACATGTTTGTCACATCACAGCTACTCTTTTCTATATGGTGGGAACATATAGAAAAGCTCAACTTCCTTAGCAAATGTGAAACAGATGATACTGTATTATTATTACAATTATTGTTTGAGACAAGGTCTCTCTCTTTCACCAGGGCTGGAGTGCAGTGGCAGGATCTTGGCTCACTGTAGCCTTGGCCTCTCTGGGCTCAAGTGATTCCCCCACTTCAGCCTCCCGAGTAGCTGGGACCACAGGCGTGTGCAACCACGCCTGGCTAATTTTTGTAATTTTTGTAGAGATGGGGATTCACCATGTTGCCCAGGCTGGTCTCGAACTCCTGGGCTCAAGCAGTCCTCCCACGTTGGCCTCCCAAACTGTTAAGATTACAGGTGTGAGCCGCTGCGTCCGGCCATGGTCCAGTATTATTAACTATAGTCACAGTTCTGTGCATTAGATCCACAGAACTTACTCATCTCATAGCTGAAGGTTTGTGCCCTTTGATCAACCTCTCCCCATTAACTGCACCCCTCAACCTCTGGCAGACACTGTCAGCTCTCTGCTGTTATGAGTTTGACTACTTTAGATTTCACATCTAAATGTGATCACACAGTATTTACCTAAAAGAATCATGTTTTAAACTTGAATTCCAAATAGTAGTAAAATGTGCTGTTCTCGACTTCAAAAAGTTTGGTCATTAAGTATCTTCCATTCTATTTGGAAGCCTCATTGGATTTCTAATCATGTTGTTTCTTGAGTGCTTATTGAATATGATGACATTCCAAATAAACTGAATGGAATTAATTCAAGAATAAAAACTCATTTCTAGTTGTGTGTCTCAATCTGATATTTGCCAGATGGGAAACCCAGCATCATTCTCACAGCAGGTCTCATTTATGGCAAACACACATTCACATCCAGCGAATATGAGAAAGCACAACCTTTTTCTTATTTTTATAAGATCTGTGGACTTTTCTCCTTTGTTTTTCTTGAACTGATTCTAATTTAATTAAATGTAACCTTCCTGGGAGTCGGGGTGGGAGGTGGGTTGCGCTGGTGTGTACAAAATGAATGGCAACTACATCAAACAGTACCTAGAGAGAGTACCAGTTTTGTTGTAGCCTGCTTCTTAGATTCGAGAACACAGATGTCAGAGGTGACTGATTGTATGTTCTGATGTTTTACTGGCTTGAAGATTCCATATTAACTAGTTAACTAGAGGACATTGAGGCTAGAAGATCTGTATTTTCGGTAATGGACGTATCACCAAATGATGTACCAGTGGTAGGTATGGGAATTGTTGGGACACAAAGACATGGCCTCTTTCCTCAAGTTGCTCTCAGAAGGTAGTCTAGCTTTTAGAAAACCTCCTTCTAGTAAACCTGCATGCTTGCTTAGAGTATGAACAAAGTCAGCCTGGAAGGGTTCAGTGGAAGCTTCTTGGAGAAAAAGAGGGTTCAAAGCCTTGGAACAAGGACTCCTTATCAGTTCCTCCCTCCAACCTGCATTTTATTGGCCCACCTGGAAATTCATGTTGCAGCTTCCCAAGGCTTAATTAACTTAGAAGTGGCCCCACCCCTCCCACCTTTGCTTTTTGACCCTTGTTCATGATAAAGAAGGGCTTGTACCTTTATCTTAGGGTCTTGTTGCATCATCCTTAGAACCAGGGCCATGAGCACCTCCAAGAAGAATCTTCTGCCTAGCCCTTTTATATCTGATGCATCATTAGCGACCACCAAGATGTTAATGAAGATTTGTAGACAATCATTCTTGGTTGTCAATCACCCAAGACTTTCAGGATGTGAGAGGACAGAGGAGAGGCCCAGGCAGCAGAGGGTTAATCAATGGTGAAGCAGAAAACTCTCCTCACTGACCATGGCTGTGGTCTCCCAGCCATGAGCGTATGGGGAAACCTTGTAGGGATGCTTGCCTGGTATCCAGCTGAAGAGTTCCTACCTTGCTTCCTGGTTGACTCCTGATGGAGGGCCTTCTAGGGAAGCTGCATGTGGGCCGGTAGCATTTCTGTTTTGAATATTGCTGCTGATCCACCAAGTGCTATTGCAAAGGAGAAGCCTCCACATTGGAGCCCCCTAGAGTGACAACTTTTATTTGGAAAGAAGATAGGACTCCTGGATACAGTGAGAAGACCACTGGGTGAGAGATTTAAAGTCTGAGAGTTGAGTCCTGTCTCCACGACTTCCTAGTGCTGTAAACTTCAGGAAGTCAAGTCAAAAACCTCTTTGAGCGCTATTTCTTCTTTTGTAAAATGAGAATAGTAATGACTGCTGTGGTTACATCGAAGAGTCTTGATGTTTGAAAGGTTGGTGGATATGAAGTCCTTCGTGACGGGTAAAACACTACCAAAGCAGGAGGAATTATTTGGAATGTGAAGTTTCTTGATTTTTATATTGGCTCAAGAAGGCAATATAAATACTTAAAGGGGCTTGTCTTGAAGCTGTGCATGCAAAGCACTTATCACAAAAGTGTAAAAATATGGTCGGGCGCGGTGGCTCACACCTAAAATCCCAGCACTTTGGGAGACCGAGGTGGGGAGATCATGAGGTCAAGAGATCGAGACCGTCCTGTCCAACATGGTGAAAGCCCATCTCTACTGCAAATACAAAAATGAGCTGGTCGTGGTGGCGCACACTTGTAGTCCCAGCTACTTGGAGGCTGAGGCAGGAGAATCACTTGAACTAGGGAGGCGTAGGTTACAGTGAGCCAAGATCGTGCCACTGCATTACAGCCTGGCAACAGAGCAGGACTCTGTCACAAACAAAAATAAAAGGTAAAAATATCTATTGTCCATCTGAAAATAGGAGAGTGGAGGCTGAAGGAAATTATGAGGAAGACTTAAGGTCCTACTAGGGTCTCCCTCTAGTCTTCCCTGTGAGAAAAGGATCCTTGAGAGTTTGTGTGATAATTGCTGTTCCTAACAAGATACAACCAGGATAGAGCTACCTTAACTCCATCTTAAAGCTTATATACATACACTTTCCTGAGATTCACATGAATAAAACAGAGACACAGATTGGGACGTGCCTCATTTAGTTCCGTGAACCAGACCTGTTTGAGTGCCAACCGCGTGTCAAGAATTTATTAGTTTCTCTCTACTTGCAAATACGAGTCTTTGTCTCTTCTTATAAGATTTGTGATCTCTGCCACCTCCAGTCACCAGATGTGGCTCCATTCACGTTGTCTTCATTGTCAAATTGGAATAGTGATGATAACAAATTTCAAGTATTTAAGTTGTGTCATGCCCTCATCTTTGATATTTACCATGTCTCTACTTCCTCACTGGGATCAGTGTAGCTGAAGGATGAGGACACAGGGGTTGAGCATATTTAATTGGATACAGTTTAAGTGCTCTCTGTGCATTTATTCAATACTTGCCACACGCTGACACAATCATTGTTGTCAACACCCCCATTTTACAGATGAGCAGGATTGAGCTTTTCCCCAAGAGCACCTGGCTAGTGAATAGAGAGGCCTTTCAAACAAGGAAATCTGTCTCCAGATGCAAGGCTGGGAATCACCAATGTCCAGTATATGTGTAATATCCAGTATTTATAATAACTATCAACTGAATTCATCATAATTTACTTGCGGTAACTCTAGCCACGGTAAGAGATGTTTCTTTTGACTAGAGTATATCTGTTTAGTGAGTTTACATCTGGTGGTTGCTTGATGGTGTTTTGACTCTTATGTCTTCAGTGAAACTAGGGAAATTATTACCTAGGAAATGCCATCTCTTTAGGAGACAAAAATCTTTCAAAGAAATAGGTCCTGTGAGTTGGAAGGCTGTCATAGTCTATTGATAAATATTAGAAAACCAGGTGAGGGCTCAAAGAACTTGAGTTGCTGGTGATGGCTCCAGAAGTCAGGGACTCTTGAGCAGGATCTTGAAGGATGGAGAGGCTAGGTGGAAGAAAGGGGCAAAGGCGTCCTAGACAGAGGATGTTCCAAGGCCATATGTGGGAAGGAACACTGGGTGACCATGGAGATGTGGGAAGCTGGCCCTGTGGTGGCCTAGAGAGGGCCGGAAGCTGCGGTCAGAGGAGAGGAAGTTGGGAGGAGCCGGACTCTAAGGCCTTTGGCGCCATGTGACTCCACTTGGCTTTCTGCTGTGGGCAGTGGAAGGCGGGATTTGAGAGGACAGTCTAGTGACCACGAGAGCATTGTGTATTGCCACTGACAGACCAGGTTGGAGCTGCGGCACATCTGGAGCAAACCAGTGTCTGGCTATGGAGACAAAGGGATGAGCGTGTGCGATGTGTGCAGTTTTCTACCTTAAGAGAAAAACGATCAGACCCTGTAAGTGGAAAAGTGAAATATGGTATGGAGAAAAAGAATAACAAACATGGCAAACTAGCACTTTTTAAAAATGTTTTAAGTTCTGGGATACATGTGCAGAAGATGCGGTTTTGTTGCATAGGTATACATGTGCCATGACAGTTTGCTGCACCTGTAAACCCGTCGTCTAGGTTTTAAGCCCTGCATGCATTAGGTATTTGTCCTAATCCTCTCCCTCCCCTTTCCCCCACCCCCATCACTTTTTTTAAAAGTCAGCAATAAAAATAAATTGATACTAAATCAAATAAATGGATGCTACAGAGAACAAAATAATAAGTATAACAATGTAATAGAGTAGCAAAAGAAAATAATGATAAAGAGAATAAAAGCCACTTTGGTGATAAAAGTAAAATAGCGTAACAAAGAATCAAAGTTGATATAGTATGCCAAGACACTGTAAGAAAAAGTAATTTAGAGTGACAGATTTTGAAAAAAAAAAAAATTGATTTTCAGGAATTTTAAAAAATTGATAGGGCAGTTAAAAAGTAAAGTATGAGTTCCTAATTGGAATTCTCAAATGTAGCCAATTCTGTGAATCTTTGTTAGAAAGGGGAGGTACAGAGGACCCTGGAGGGGAGGGAGCATCTCAGGTCTTGCCCCTGACAATCACAAAGACCCAGGAGTGGTCCCCTCCACCCATGAAGTGTAATCAGTCATCCTTCTGGCTTCAGCGATCTTGCAGGCATGTACCACAAGGAGCCATCAGATTTCTCATTTGCATGGCTACACTGGGGACCATGCTGTTAAGTGCAATCAGTAATACAGGGAGAGGAGCAAGGAGGTGAAAGAAAGAGAAGATAATGAGTTTGAGTTTGAACCTTTTGAGCTTTAAATATCTAAAGTGAATCGAAGGCAATATAGCCAATAGGCAGCATCTACTGGCGATTAAAAAAAAACAAGGGTCTAGGCATTCAGGTTAGTGGTGGGGATGGAAGAAAAGACTTGAGAGCCATTGAAATTCTTGTGGGGAAGTTCAAAGCAACAGAGCAGAGAGAGGATTGGTAAGCAAGGTGCTGGAGAAAAGATAAAAGTCGTGGAAGCAAAGCTAGAAGCTAATATGTGTCAAGAAGAGAGCCAGAGATGCCAGCCAGAAGCTAGTATCCATAATAGATAACAACTATTGTTAGATATCAACTCATAACATTGGCTTCCTTGATTTAAGGATCTCAGACATGCTGAGATCCTTGTGTTGGGTCCTGCTGTTGGTTGTGGCTCACAGAAACAGGGATGATGACAGCTTGGAGTTCTTTGTATCCTGGTTCCTTTTGACCAACGTGAGCTTAAATCTATTATTTCTTTGACTCGCTGATGTTGATATCACTTAGAGTTCTTTTATTATCTCATATGAGCATCAGTTCGAAGATGACCTTATTTGTTGGACCACCCATGAACAGAGAGAGACAGAAGTTCAGAGACATTAGTGGAAGCACCTGAGCTGCCTAAATCCTCTCCAAACCTGGTAAATGATTCTTAAAAGATGAGGGAATTCAAATTCTAGCTTCTGCTGAGAACTGAATATTTCCCAAACCGCCTGATGCACAGCCCCAGCTGAGACCTAATGCAAGTATTTTGCTTAAGAGAACCCACAAATGTGAGGTGCTTCTAACAATATATGTCAAGCAGTGTGTAGCTGATGGTAGGAGTTAGATTTATGCATATTGTGGTTGTCCATTTCCAGCTGCTTTTGTGAAGTCAAACTTTTTTTATGTTAACAGATCACATTATTATCACATTTACTGGAGAATAATGAGATACGGTGGTGATACATCATTGGCAGCTCATAGCACCATTTGAAAACATGCTTGTTTTTAAGTCTGAAATAATGGGTCAAAGAGAGAGATAGGCACACTCTGGCATGCGTGTGTGTGTGCGCGCACACACACACACACACACACACACACACACGGCTCTTAACAACTGGTCCTGAGTAGCAATTTGTAAATGCTTTCTTGCCAGGAGTGAACTGCTACAGTGGCTCACAAGAGTGCCCTGTTTCTCCCAATTAACTATGAGGACAAGCACATCTCAAAGTAGAGATAAAGTGACCAGTACGATTTGTCAAAATTTTAGGGAGCACTCACCATGAAATTGCTTAAGGTTACCTTTGGGAATTCACACTGCGTGGATTCTGTGAAAAGCTTGCTTGATACTGTGATAGAGATAGAGAAATGAAGTGTATTATGTAGGATACAATGAGGTTCCCTGCCTTTGCTTCACGTCCCAGGTCTACCAATGTAGCCCATATATTTACCTAAACTCTTATAATCAAATTACACCTTTAGTATTTGCTATCTTGTGTAATGATGAATCTCATAGGTATCCCTTCTTTGTATGAAATAAGATAGTCAACTTATTACATCATTCTAGATTTAAAAGACAAGGAAGAGCTGCTCAGGCAGAAGGAATAATGTATGCCTGACATGTCTGGAGAATTACAAGTTAGATTTTGTTGAGGTACATGGGAGGGGATGATGGTGATGGCAGATGAGCCGGAGGAATGGAGAGTGGATGTAACCATATAGAGCCTCAGTTCAAGGCTAAGCGTTTGAACTCTATGGTGGGAAAAAAAACCAAAGGGAAGGCGTAAAGGACTCTGTTGCCTTGGCATTGGAAAACAAAATATGTAATTAAATTCCCACAGCTGCATGTAACATTGAATTCTTCCAGATTATAAAAAAGGTTAATCTCATTAGCTGGGTGTGGTGGCAGGTGCCTGTAATCCCAGCTACTTGGGAGGCTGATGCAAGAGAATTGCTTGAACCTGGGAGGTGGAGGTTGCAGTGAGCCGATATCATGCCATTGCACTCCAGCCTGGTTGACAAGAGCGAGACTTCATGTCAAAAAAAAAAAAAAAAAAAAAAGATAGAATGATATTTTGAGGTCTTGAAAATAGGCGCAAAAGTGGGAAATGAATTTCAGTATGGGCAACGACACTGAGTGTGATGTTGATTAGATAATTCACTCATAATCATCATGCTATGTGCTAGTAAGTATGACCCTGAAAGGTCTTGAGACTCTTCCCAGCCTGTTCACCCATCCCCTGGGCCAGAACACTCCTTAGGAAACAGAGTCAGCTAACTATTGGGCAGCAACATGAAGGGTCTTGGAACAAAATGGGAAATGTTATTCTACAGCATAGAAAGGTCACAGTACAGATCGGGGAACTAAATATTAAAAATCAGTGTATGTGGCTGGAGATATGGAGACTGTTGGGTCCGGAAGGAACCTTAGAGGTCGGATGTGATGGCAGCGTTATTTTGAGGGTTAGAAATATGACATGATTTGGTTATGAGCACACAGTTTAGGCAGCAGGGACGGAATCCTGACCCTCTGCCCCATGGTTATCTTCTCCCCCGCCTGGCTGCCTCTTGTCGTCACCGCGTGCCATTTGGTTTGGTGCATGGCTTGTGAAGCCATCAAGATTTTCTTGCCTGTTTTCCTCTGTCATTGGTAATGCTCACTTAGTGACTTCACTTCAACTCCTTAATCCTGCTCAAATAAATATCCACAACAGGATCTGTTTTCCTGCCCATCCTTTAAGCAGGCGTCCCCAAACTACGGCCCGCGGGCCACATGCAGTCCCCTGAGGCCATTTATCCGGCCCCCCGCCGCACTTCAGGAAGAGGCACCTCTTTCGTTGGTGGTCAGTGAGAGGAGCACAGTATGTGGCGGCCCTCCAACGCTCTGAGGGACAGTGAACTGGCCCCCTGTGTAAAAAGTTTGGGGATGCCTGCTTTAAGGAGCACCTCAATTCATTTTCTTATGTCCTTCTCTGACAAACGGGGCGAGTCTCATCGATGTCCCAAGATGGTGTCCAGGCATTTCTCTCAGGGAATCTGTGGAAGTGGAGGACAAATATGGAGGGACAGATGCTGAGCCAGGGTAGGAAATCCAGACTCCATGAGGATCAATCCAAGTGAGCCAGCCAGACAATATGAGCCCAGAAACAGAAAATGGGGAATGGATTCTGGGAGGCCAGTGACTAGGAAGGATAGAAATGAGTAGAGGAACTGAAGGCCATCAAACATTTCTGAGTAGAAACTTGGGTGCTTTATGACGCACTCATTTCTGCTTTCTTTTGTGCTTCCTGCCTGTTTGTGGATATTCGAAGGGGCTGGAAAATGTGCAAAAACATGTCGCTACTCAGACATTATATTGTCATCTTGCTGTTTCTAGTGATGTTGATTATCTCTATTTCAGCAGATGTGTGACCTTGGATGGTAAAGTCGGCAGCCTCTTTTATTTCTTGCCTGGAAATACATACCGTCATTTGAGGTGACAAATGGCAGGTGGCAGCATACCCTGGACTTGAGTTGAGAGCTATACCCAGTATCGTAGGTCTCTGAGCATCACCATCACCCTCTCTGTTTCTTCACTGGGAGGAGAATGTTCATACGTATCTCACTGGGCTATTGGCAGGAGACAAGTTTATGCAAATGAAGCAATCTGCATAAATTCACTAGTGCAGTGCCTCGTACATGCCATTCTCTTGAGCTCCCCTCTATAGATCCCATAGGTCATATGACTTCTTAGGGTACGGTGGCTCACGCCTGTCATTTCAGCACTTTGGGAGGCCAAGGCGGGCGGATCTCTTGAGGTCAGGAATTCGAGACCAGCCTGGCCAACATGGTGAATCTCTGTCTCTACTAAAAATAGAAAAATTAGCCAGGCGTGGTGGTGCATGCCTGTAATCCCAGCTACTCAGGAGGCTAAGGTAGGAGAATTGCTTGAACAGGGGACGCAGAGGGTGCAGTGAGCTGTGATCATGCCATCGCACTCTAGCCTAGGCGACAGAGCAAGACTCTGTTTCCAAAAAAAAAGAGAGAGAGAAATGCATAATCAGATACAAGTGATGTTAATCAAGTGTCTACTTTGTGGCTCAGTGCCCTTCTGTTTGATCACCACAATACCTACTATGTGGACTATTTGGGGCACTTTAAAAGAAACGTAAGGAAATGACACATAACATGGGGGAGGCTAGAAGAGATCCTACAGACTATCTAATTCATAGACACCAATCTAAGACCCAGAACATTTGCGGAGGGTACACAGCTAGTGAATAGCAAGCGTATGGTTAAAGGCCAGCACTTCTGGCTTCTGGTGCAGTCTTCATTCTGCCATGTAACTCACCCCTGCCCTTGAGATGCCTGGAGTCTTTGTTGCGCGGATTCCTCAGAGATGGTGCTGTCGATGGTGATCCCGTCCTGTGTCGCAGAGGAGACTTGCAGTGGACTAGCTCTTCACTTACTGGCCTCGGCCTCGGTATTGATTGAGACACCAAGTATATGTGTTGTGATTCATTAGGACATAAAGCACTGGTATCCAAGAAGATACCTCCAAAACTTTACTGTTTATATCTCTAAAAGTTCATTTTTATTAAAAAAGTATTTATGTGGAACTTAACACATGACTGGGACTCTTTGAAGGATTTTTCAAAAATTAACTCATTTAATTCTTAGAAGAACTCTGTAAAGGAGATGCTGTAGTTGTCTCATGTTTCAGATAAACAAAGTATGGCACAGAGAGAATAAGAACTTTCCCAAGGTTGTAGAAATGTGAAGAAGCAGAAGCTGGCCCTAGAGTTCATGCTCTTCACTACTCCACTGACCTGCCTCTCAGAAATTATCAAAATTGCTGAATATTCCTCCGCAGAAAGCACATTCTTTCATTCATTCTTTCCCTCTGTGGAAGTTGTGTCACTTCTCTTCCAAGTGGCCTGAAGTCCATTTACGCTTCCCTAATGCTTTCTGTGTCTCTGATTGTCTTGCCTACCTATATTCTGACTGCATTCATTTTGCTACACTTTGGTTATAGGAAATTAGAGTCCATTAAGATGAAAGGTGAAATACCAAGACATTCACCATTCACTGACTCACAGACACTGTAGGGACATAGGAACTAAAATACACACATTTTTTTTTATCATCTTGGAGCTTTCAGTGTTGTCAGGAAGCAAGAAATTAAACAAGTAATCATGCATATAAATGTAGATTCCAAACTAAGTGCTATGAAGAAAATTATTGGATGCTATTATGAGAAAATACAATTTACGTTATATAGGGAGGTGTGTAAGACCTCCCAAGAAAGTGATTTTTAAGTTTATAAATCAAGCATATACAGTATAGGCTGGGAAAGGAGTAGGCATAGAGCGTTCCAGGCAAAGGGACCAGCAGTGCAAAGTCTCTGAAGTGGGAAATAGATTGGCAGGTTCAGGAAACTGAAAGAAAATTAATTAGAAACTGCATTGCATGTGTCATAGTGAGTGTAGGGGAGGGCATGGCATGGCTGGAGAGGTAAGGTGATGAGATCAAATCCTGCAGGGCCTCCCAGGTTGGAGTAAACACTTCAGACTTTATTTTAAGTTCAAGGAAAGCCATTGGAGGATTATAAAAAGGACAGGGATGTGGCAAAGAAGGGAAAGCAGGTAACAATATGAATAAAGAGATGGATTAGAGGCTGGCTTCATAGACCATGGGAGAGGAGACCATGGTTTGAACTAGGATGGGGGCAGTCAAGATGTAGTCGACAAATTCAAAATCTATTTGTATGTATATTTAATATATCGAATTTATTGAAGTTATAACCAGTAAGATATGTTGATGGACTGGCCATGGGGATTAGGGAGGAAAAAATGTCATGGATTACTGTTAGGTATGTAGCATAAAAACTTGGTGGACGTCCTAGACCACTTTCTGAGACGGGAAACACAGGGGGTCAGAGTTGCAGGTACACCCTAGCTCGCAGCGTAGGCTGTGTGGGTCTGGGCAGATCCCCACTTGGGATCTCCCGATGCCATGGAAGAGCTGGTTCCTTTTTGGGTCTCAGTAGCTGTCTTTGTGGGAAATACCTACCCACATCTGGGGGAAAAAAAAAAAAAAACACTCTTGCTGCTCGATTTTAAATGAATCTTGGATACAGGTAGCTAGACTAAAAGGTCTCTCAACTTGTCTTCCAGTTTAGGATTTTAATTTTCGATATTTTTCACTTCTCTCTAGAAATTTGTTCAATTCCGAATTTTTGGGGGGAGTGCGCAGCTGCTTTGTTATTAGTTTGCCGGCTGATAATAAACATAGAAAATATAATTGGGTCATGTAGCCATCGCTAACCAGTTTTCAAAAATTCACATTTCTTGGAACTTACACAGGCCTGAAAGTTTAGTTACACTACTTGAGGAATCTCTTTTTATGCATTTGTTCAATTAAAAGCTACAAAGACAAATCCTTAAGAAAATACCGGTATTTTTTTCTGCATATGAAATCAAGGGTCCTTGTCTGAAGATAGATTTTACTAGTTAAAAGAATCTTCCTATTTTTCTTGTTTAGTCCCTGTCAATTCCTATAATAGACTTGTATTTCACCAGCAGCCCGCATATGATTTCTTTGTGAAAAATATTTCTCTGTAGAGAAGAAAGTTTATCATTTGGAATGTTAAATGCAATTATATTGACATATGGTGATAATGGGATAAAGCATACGGGTTAAAGGTTGCAGGAACCGTGGCTTGGCAATTAGCGATGTAAATGAAACATTCATTATCCATCATGCTGAGAAGTTGATGAACTGTACAGTAAATCTGAGCCCACAGTCAGGACTGAGATAAGTCATTTCAGACAATACAGTGGAGTATTTATGAGCACCAGGGACAATGTTTCAGATTCCTGTCATGGAGAAGGTTCTCTACCTATTTAGTTGAATAAAGACCATATAAAGTACAAGCCACAATGCTGTCCTTCCACAGGAATAAATACGAGATTCTAAAACTTTCTCTTAAAATGAGGCGTTCTGAAAGCTAAAGTGACTAGATATTGACAATAACTATTTTTCATAAGTCAGTCTCATAAGAAAGATGTACTGTAGATTATTTGTCTTGAAGAAGAGCTTTGATATATTTCAAAATTTGACGTTGGTTTTGGAAGGAAACTGTAAATTTACAGATCTTTGTCCTTCCCCACAAATAACCTTAATCCTACAAGCTGGATTATATGGAAGTAACTGCTGTTTTTTCAATTCTCCTCCAAATGACTAAGGAGCATTAAGATACTTCCAAAAAAAAAAAAAAAAAAGTCGAAGCTTTTCACTTTGTCCATTGCCCAGTTAATTATCTTCTGCATATTTTAAAGCATTTTCTGTGAACATAAGTATTGCCCATCCAGAAAATTTGAATCTACTTTGATTCTATATTTAATGAAACCTGTTCTTCTCAAATTCTTTATTTAATCTCATAAAGTAGTATCTTCAAAGATGAGATAAAATTATTGGAGAAATATTAAAACTTCATTTATTTAAGATAACTAGTGATATAGCTAGCAAACCCAAGAAGCCAACTGGAAAAGAAATCTTCAGTTGTGGTACTCAGCCATCACCCAGAACCAGAGATCCCTTTGTTAACAGCCCCGTGTGTTGAGGCACAAATCAGGATAAATTGGGCCATGACGAAACTATGAAATTGAATAATAATCGTAATAACATCTGACATGTATTAAATTTGACCTTATGCCATTTCTCAGTTCCACCAAATGTACTAATCTGGGCATCATTCTAAGCACATGAAATAAATCATCCTAATTCATCCTTCTAATAATCCAGTCAAGTAGATCCCATTATATCCCACTTTTTGGGTGGGGAACCTGAGGCTCGGAGGTGAGAAATGATCATCCAGTCATCCACATTCACATAATTAGTAAACAACCAGGCTACGCTTCAGCCCCAGCCCTGTACAATTCCAAGTCCTCATCGAACCACTTTGTTATTGCCCTTGCTCTGAGTGATCTCCTATGTCTCTGGCCATCCCATCATTTCAGTAGTGTCCCAGTTTGAAAGTCCACTTCATCATCAGACATCCAGTGCCTTCCAGCCTTTAATTGTCTCCTATCAAATGGGAAACAATTAGCCTGAGAAAGTCATTCATGCCAGTGAATGAATGTATTGAATTTGTTGTCCTGTATCTTTCTGTGGGGGTGAAAGGCTGCATTTCTGCCGTAAGAGAATTCTGACTGTCTCTAGAAGAGCTGAAGGAAAGGTTGAACGAGATCAGTGTCCAGCTCTTACGATGGCCTGCAGGGGTCGTCCTCAGCCTTGACTCACCTAGGAAACCTGCAAACATCAGATTCTTAAGTCCACCTCCAGAGATTCTGATGTAATCACTGTAGGCTGGGACCGAGTTACTGGTATTTTTAAAAAGCTCCTTAGAATAATTCTGATGTGCAGCCAAGGTTGGGGACTCCTTGATGGAAAATACATGATTTGGTCCCCTCTAATCTCACCTATTATTATCCCTACACCTCCCACTGCTGTAGGCATGCTGACCTCCTTACTGTTCCTAGAACACAACAAGTGTGCTTTTGCCTTAGAGACTTTGTACCTGCTGTCTCTGCTCTGGCTAGAAAACAGTTCCCTGGATACCTGCATAGTTAGCCCCCCTGAACTTATTCCAATTCCCTGCTCAAATGTCTTATGAACAGTGAGGTCTCCCCTGACCATCTTACATAAAATAATACTTCCCTTTCCCCATCCACCTTATCCCGTTTAACTTTTCTGCACTGCCCCATCAACCATTGACATGTAATGTATTTACTTGTTTATATATGTACTGTGTTTCACCAGCAATTGAAATGTGACTTGCATGAGGGTAGGGATTTTTGTCTATTTTATTTAATGCTGTATCCCCAAGAATACCTTGCATAGATCAAGGCCAACAAATATTTATTGAATTGAATAAATGAATACATTTGGGAAGGAGCAAAGGAGGCCTTGCCCCTGAAATTCATTTCTTCAGTCAGCCAGCAGACTGTGTGGAGTGACATCTATGTGCTGAGCTCAGAGCTCTGCGCCTGGGATACAATTATACAGAGCGTGGTGAGCATGGCTCAGGTGGGTGGAAGGGCTGGCCAGTGCTCCTGTTTACTTCCATTTTCTGCCTTCCCACCATTCCTGTGCTTATATTCTTTCTCAGTAGACTCTTTCTCCTCTGTTGAGAACAGGGCAGTGTGAAAAGCCTCCCTACCAAAACAGGTTAGCACCCCTCTCCTCCTTCATTGTGGAATCCTGGAATGGTCTTTCTGCCCTTTGGCCCTAGCAGTCCACATGCTTGGGGTCATTGCATTTCTTCCCATCTCTGCCCACCCTCACTTCCCTCCTCTAAACAACAGCATCTTTCAGCAGTATACAACCTCCAGGGCTATGGGGCAGGGGAGAAAGAAGAGCCCAAGAGGAAGCTGCCCTGATGGCAGTGGTGCAGTGGCACATGTGGGAGCCCAACCCAAGAGAAACAGTTTAGGAGTGCCGAGAATCTCAGTTGAGTGGAAGAAAGGTCCAGGCCCTTTGTGTCTGTGAGAGTGTGAGTGTGAATGTGTGTGAGTGAGTGTGTGAGTGTGTATGAGTGTGTGTCTGTGTATGTGAGTGTATGTGTGTGTGTGTGTGTGTGTGTTGATAGTGAGAAGAAACTCAAGAGAAAGCTTGATATATCTTCAAATATACAAAACAAAACAAAACAAAAACAAAACTGCTGGCTGGGTACAATTGCTCATGCGTTTTAATCCCAGCACTTTGGGAGGCTGAGGTGGGCGGATCATTTGAGGTCAGGAGTTTGAGATCAGCCTGGCCAACGTGGTGAAACCCCGTCTCTACTAAAACTACAAAAATTATCTGGGCATGGTGGTGGGCATCTGTAATCCCAGCTACTCAGGAGGCTGAGGCAGGAGAATTGCCTGAACACGGGAGATGGAGGTTGCAGTGAGCCGAGATTGCACCACTGCACTCCAGCCTGGGTGACAGAGTGAGATTGTCTAAAAAAAAAAACAAGAAAGAAAAGAAAATGTGGTGTGTATATATACCATGGTATACTACTCAACTTTTGCAGCAATGTGGATGGAACTGAAGGCCATTATCCTAAGTGAAATAATTCAAAAATGGAGTCAAATACCACATGGTCTCACTTACAAGCTGGAGCTAAACAGTGTGTACACAGGTACACAGAGAATACAATAATAACTTTGGAGAGTCCAAAAGGTGGGAAGGCAGGAGGGAGGTAAGGAATGAAAAATTACCCATTGGGTACAATGTCTACTATTGAAGTGATGGCTACAGAGAAGCTCAGACTTCACCACTATTCCATGTCTATGTAACAAACATGTACATGGCACTTGTACCCCCTAAAATCTACAAAAATTTTAAAAGTTTCATTTGTACTTACTGTCTTTACTGGAATACTACATATTTACTCATGAGTTGATTCCTCTGGGAGCATTACTCTGAGATTGTCTTTTGTAGTTATAAAGAAAGGATGCAGCCACTTTGGGAGGCCGAGGTGAGCGGATCACAAGATTGGGACTTCAAGACCAGCCTGGCCAATATGGTGAAACCCTGTCTCTACTAAAAATATAAAAATTAGCCAGGCATGGTGGCACGTGCCTGTAATCCCAGCTGCCCAGGAGGCTGAGGCAGGAGAATCGCCTGAACCCGGGAGGTGGCAGTGAGCTGAGATCACACCACTGCCATCCAGTCTGGGCGACAGAGCAAGAGTCCATCTCAGAAAAAAAAAAAAAAGGAGGGGCGATGCTTAGAAGTAGAATCGGCATTCTTTCTTATTCTTATCCCTTCCAAATCTCATATCAGAAAAAAACCTTTGAATTTTTTGGAAGAAAATAGAGAAGAGTCGAATTAGGCTTAGAAATGGTCGTAATCGGAAAAAGGGACTAATGGTAGTTACAGAAGAAGTGGTGGTGCTTGGTGTTGCTCTGAGCTAAAGCTTAGAGAAGGATGTGTTAGAAATGTACTTTCAATGCTGGCACGAAGGCCAGGTGAGCAGCCCTTGCGCTTTATCTGGGAGAGGTAAGGTCCAAGAGGATTTGCCTGAAATGGGATGATATAAAACCAGTTTCACACCCAGGAAAATTTTGGGAGTTCTAGGGCAAATGTAGAGATAACAGTCCTTGCATACCTGAAGAGAAGAAATACGGGCAGAGTGAGAAAATAGTGACAAAGTAGGCTGGGCAGAGTAGCTCACAGCTGTAATCCCAACACTTTGGGAGGCTGAGACAGGCAGATTGCTTGAGCTGAGAAGTTTGTGACCAACCTGGACAACATAGTGAGACCTCATCTCTACAAAAACAAAAAACAAAAATTAGCTGGGCATGGTGGTGCATGCCTGTCGTCTCAGCTACTCCAGAGCCTGAGGTGAGAGGATCGCCTGAGCAGGGAAGGTCAAGGCTGCAGTGAACTGTGATCGTGCACCTGTACTCCGGGTCGGGAGACAGAGTGAGACTCTGTCTCCAAAAAAAAAAAAAAAAAAGCACAAAATGTCCTCTGAGAATAATATTCCTCTTTGTCATTGCAAAGAGATGTATTCTAACTGGATGTTTTCATTTACACTCCCAAATTATAAGACACTTGTGTCTCCTCTAGTGTTTCACACAGTGAACAAGTCTCTGTCTAGTCCAATTCAGCTCAGCTTAGCAAGCAACAGGGCAAGTTGTTTTTTTCTTCTTTGGGACTTGAAGTATTGTGTTTTATAATTCACCGAGTGATTACAGTTTGGCAAGAATTTTATGTAAATTATTTTTGTTTCTCTTAACTCGTCTGTTTAGTAGATATTATTGTTCCCATTACATAGATGAGGAAATAGACGCTTAGTGACAAAAGTAATTCTTACCTGGTAATAGAATTTGAACTCCTGTTTTTCTGTCTCTAAAATCTACAACCTCTTCACTATTCAAAGGTGCTAAAGCTCGCCTGTTGCCTCTATTTTTAACTTTCTTTAAACCATTATTTTGTTCTGGTTTAAAGAATTGAACCAGTACAGTGGCTTACGCTTGTAATCGCAGCACTTTGGGAGTCCAAGGTGGGTGGACCACCTGAGGTCAGGAGTTCGAGACCAGCCTGATCTATATGGTGAAACCTCGTCTCCACTAAAAGCACAAAAATTAGATGGATGTGGTGGCATGCACCTGTAATCGCAGCTACTTAGGAGGCTGAAGCAGGAGAATTGCTTGAATCTGGGAAGTGGAGGTCGCCGTGAGCCGAGATCATGCCACTGCACTCCACCTTGGGCAAGAGAGGGAGACTCCATCTCAAAAAAAAAAAAAAAAAAAAAAAAAAATTGAACTGAAGCCCAGGCATAATGCTTATTCCTGTAATCCTAACACTTTGGGAGGCCAAGACAGGTGGATTGCTTGAGCTCAGGAGTTCAGATCAGCCTGGGCAGCATGGTGAAACCCCATCTTTACAAAAATACAAAAAATTAACCAGCCATGGTGGTGCACACCTGTAGTCTCAGATGCTCAGAGCTGTGAGGTGGGAGGACTGCTTGAGCCTAGGAGGTTGAGGCTGCAGTGAGCTATGATTGTGCCACTGAACTCCAGCTTGGGGGACAGAGTGAGACCCTGCCTCAAAAAAATATTTTTGTGGGGCCGGGTGTGGTGGCACATGCCTGTAATCCCAGCACACTCCCAAAAATATGTTTGGGAGCCAGGTGGATAGTGAGTTCAGGAGATCAAGACCATCCCAGCCAACATGGTGAAACCCCATCTCTACTAAAAACACAAAAAATTAGCTGGGTGTGGTGGCATGTGCCTGTAGTCCCAGCTACTCAGGAGGCTGAGGCAGGAGAATTGCTTGAACTAAGGAGGTGGAGGCTGCAGTGAACCAAAATCATGCCACTGCACTCCAGCCTGGGTGACAGAGTGAGACTCTGTCTCCAAAAAAATATATATATATACGCACACACACACACACACACACACACACACACACACACACACATACGTAAATTAAAAAATAAAAAAGCATCAGACCTATCTTTTTCTCTCTATTCCATCCAAATTTTCAAGTAGATAATCTAATTGCTATTTGAAATGACCCAATTAATTTTAAAAAATACCTTTCCTTGCCTACCCCTGAAGATTTAAAATAGATCTACCGTCTTCTAAGGGTCATTTCTTTTAGTTTTCACTTGCTCCTTCTCTTTATTAAAGGAGTCTCATTTCTCTACCTGCTTTTTCCATCAGTTACTTTCAGCCTTCTTTCTGTGGGGTTATTTTTATCAAAATTAATTAACACATGGAGTCTCCTAAGTAAATTTCCTTGTTGAATTCCCTTTACCAGTTGAAACATAGGAACAGGGAAAAAATATTCTTACATTACTGCACCTATATAAGATGTACTTGGCTGGGTGGGTGGCTCATGCCTGTAATCCCAGCACTTTGGGAGGCCAAGGTGGGCAGATCACCTGAGGTCAGGAGTTCAGACCAGCCTGGTCAATGTGGCGAAACCCTATCTCTACTAAAAGTACAAGAATTAGCTAGGCATGGTGGCGGGCACCTTTAATCCCAGCTACTCAAGAGGCTGAGGCAGGAGACTTGCTTGAACCCAGGAGGCAGAGGTTGCAGTGAGTTGAGATTGTACCATTGCACTCTTGCCTGGGAGTGAGACTCCATCTCAAAAAAAAAAAAAAAAAAAAAAAAAAAAAGATGTACTGATGAATATATTACAATTAGAAAGCCAGACAATGTGAATAAAGAAAAGATTGTCCACCATAAATCAACCTTTCTTCCCATTCTTCATTCTGATAGCCTCCCAGGACTTACAAAAAAATTCTGTTTTTTCAATGAAAAGGATTTGGAAGTAACATGGCCTGTTTATTTCATTCCTTCTCAATCAGTGCACACAGTAATTCAGAGTTTTTCCTTAAGCTGGATGAATTCCAACAACAACAAAAGACCGCTTTAGTAAAGTAAAATTAACTTGGGAAATAAGCATGAACTTAAAGTAATAGAAGGTAGGGGAAGTTGGTGGGATCTCAGGTTATAAATTTCAATGTAAGAAATAAATTGTTGATTTGATTTTTTTTTTTTGAATACAAATTATTCCTTTTCCCAAGTGGAAAGGTTTTGGAAATATACACATTTTCTGTTGAAGGAAAAGAGCAAAAAGTGACTTGGTTGGGCTTCCCAACTTCTGTTAAAGCCACTTAATTTTTTGAAATCCATGTGTGACTGTCTATCAGTAATTTACATAGTCAGGCCAGGAACAGTGGCTCATGCCTGTAATCTCAGCACTGTGGGAGGCCAAGGTGGGAGGATTACTTGAAGCCAGGAGTTTCAGACCAGCCTGGGCAACATAGTGAGACCCTGTCTATACAAAAAATTAAACAATTAGCTGGATGCAGTGGTGTGTGCCTGTAGTCCCAGCTACTCAGGAGGCTGAGGTGGGAGGATTGTTTGACCCTGGGAGGTCAAGGCTGCAGTGAACCATGATTGCACCACTGCATTCCAGCCAGTGTGACAAGCAAGACCTTGTCTCTAAAAAAAATAAATAAATAAACAAAATAATTTACAGAGTCAAAAGTTGGAGTTAGCCTTCTCCAGGGGAGGAGACTTTTGCAAAACTACAGAAGGGTATTTTTGGTTTCCTTTAAGAGTTTGCTTAGAGCTTGTAGACAAACGGTTCCCAGAGTTTCAAGACTATGTAGCAAATGATTGGTTATGTATTGCTGTGGTTGGGTAGCCCCCAAAATGACTCTTGCCCTTTTAAAAAAACAATTAAAATAAATATTTTAGACAAAATGATTGTAACTATTGAAGAGTCCATTCCTGAGAAAGCCACTCAATGTCAGTAGCTAAGAAGCTGTGATCATTCTGTTATTTCTTTCTGTAATGAGCACTGGTGTCTGCTCAAAAAGTGGTTCATTTTGGTGTCAGGATAGGATAAAAACAATGAACAACAAACGAAAAGCTCTTTTCCTTCAGCCTGCAGGGGCAGAAGGGAGGCTTTCCCAGCTGACACCCTGGTTTAAAGCCAGGAGTGCAATTCCAGGATTCTTGGGTTGAAAGGTAGTTTGTGTGGAGTCACATACTCTGCTCTCTGACTTCCTACGGGCAGATTTGCTGTAATGCCGATTTGTGTTTGGCGTCTTTGTGAACTCACCGAGTCCTTTGTGTCCTCCTTATCACAAGGTGAGCATTTCTGCTATCATTTTGTCAAATAAGCCAGAGCGGCTTGTCCTTTCTCACTTAGCGTATGGTCTGCAAACCACACCTAAGTGGTTGGTGGCTTTTGTGGGCAGTACATGGAGTATAGTGGCTGCTTCCTTCAGGAAATAATTGGAAATAAAAACAGAAAGCAGTAGCAGATTCTTGGGTCTGCCCTTCAGTCAGATGACATTTAGGTTTGTTTTTTCCTATTTTCTGGTGTTGGCTGAATTTTTTTAAAAAAATAATTGCTGAATGTGTGCAATGGCTTTGTTGTATACAATTTTCAGCCACTCAGTACTCTGTTTAGTGCTATCTAAGCACTTCAATGAAGTAGCCACTATTACCCTCCCATCCAGCAATCCCTGACCCCTCACCCACCTTAGTCTTCCCCATGCGTCTACGTTCATGTCACATTGCTGCGGTTTGTGACTGTCTCCCGGCTAGCGGGCAACTAGCAGGGACTCTGCTTCATAGCTCGAAGTTTCTTCTAGAAGAGTGCCCAGCGTATCATAGGACTTATTAAGTGCATAAATAAATAATTCATATTTGACAGCTTCGGAGGATTCTGTAACTCTGAATTTATTTGTTTTCATTTTGTTATTAGAGCAGCATTAAAGAAGTGCCTAAGCTGATGAACATTAAGGGTTATAGTTTGGCCATTTTCTTATAAATATACTTAAGATGCAAAAAAATATATTGGATCTCTGGTTATTAAAATTGCAACCTTTCACGTGGAGATATAATTTATCTGATATTGAATTCTTACCTAATTTCTATAATTTATGTACTATTTCTTCTTTAAATCATTTCTGTGGCATTTTCTGTTTTGCCAGTCTTTTAGTATCTTTAGAAACTTTTTTTTGTCAATTTCTCAAGAAGCATATCTACTTTAGCTTGCTATTTACAGTAATTTGTAGCAAAAATTGAATAAGTGATACAGCGTCTCTAGTTAATTATTAGTTTATGAATTACTAATTCCTTTTTACAGATTTTTTGAAATTTAATTTTTGGTATCGTCCTTCACAAATTTAATTTTGCATTGATAGTTGAGATACTATCAAAGTTGTACTAATCATACTATTATGAACAGTCATTTTGGGATTTCTCCAGTGTCCCTTCGCTAGTTGGAATGATTTTGAGTTTCACTTTCTTTATTAGATTGACTGAGCTACTCCTGGTTAAAAAACAAAATTTGAACTTTAAAGACAATATCAGCATTTAATCAAGTTTATTGCAAATTGTTGCAATAAACCTAGAATGTTTTCAACAGTTTTGAAGGACTTTATTGTGGTTGAAATGTTAGTTTAGTTTGGTTTACTTTTAGCTTTAGTTAATTTTAGTTTTACCGTAATATTTCACCGGATAGTTCACATGCCATTTTAGATGAATGTCAATTTCATGAAAGGATCACATTTCAGATACTAAGTCCTTTTCAATTTTTTTGAGACCGTCTTGCTCTGTCACCCAGGCTGGAGTGCAATGGCGCCATCTGGGCTCGCTGCAACCTCTGCCTCCCAGGTTCAAGTGATTCTCCTGCCTCAGCCTCCCGAGTAGCTGGGACTACAGGCAGGTACCACCACACCCAACTAATTTTCTTGTATTTTTAGTGGAGATGGGATTTCACCATGTTGGCCAGGATGGTCTCAATTTCCTGACCTTGTGATCCACCCACCTGGGCCTCTCAAATTGCTAGGATTACAGGCATGAACCATTGCTCCTGGCCCTTTTCAATTTTTGAATCGTATATTCACTCGAACAAGCCATTAACATTTTAAAAATAAGAGAATGGTCTGAATTGAAAATGTGTTTTAAAAAAGAAACTTTAGCACTTAAAAAAAAAAAATCCTTGATATTTTAATGCCCAAGGAATTCTCATTCCCAAAAGTATTTGGTTCAAAGTCCAGAGAAACTTAGAATAAACTTAGGTAAAATGCCTGAGTTGAAACTAAAATAAATACCCTCTGATTAAATTAAATGAGTGTAAAGGTAAAACTAATCTTCAAGGGATGTTGCCTCAAACGAAGTCAAAAAGTTTTACCATAAATATTATAGTAAAATTAATAAAAATAAGTTTTTAGTGAATTGTGGTGAATACATTTTTGGTGTATTACCAGTCGAAAATCGGCAGTGCCTTGATATTCTGGGACGGCACCTGTGTTAGGTTATGATGTTAATAAATTGTATGTTTTTAATCCTAAGAAATGACTTCATCGCTTGTCTAGTTAGAGTCTCTATAATACGTTTTCAGGATTGTTTTCAATTTAATTATTTAAAAAATAAACATTTTACATGTTTATTTTAAAGCATTTTTGAGAAACCATGATAGAGTTTTCAGGGTAATTTTAATTTACCGCTTTTTGAAAGTAATCCAGAAATATCAATTTTAATTTTTAGTTCTTTTACCCTTTTAACCACCAAGACTACTTTGATAAGCTCTCCTACAGAAATGCAAGCATCAGAATATAACGACATATATTGAAAGTGTTTCTTACATCATTTTTCAATTGGAAGAAATGGAAAGCTTCCTTAATGTCCTTCAATAGAGGAAGGATTGAATCAATCATGGTACAACCATGCAAAGAAGTGCTAAGGAGCTACTGCAAAATAATTCAGTTATTCTGCATGTAGTGACCCTGAGGGATGTCACCAATGTGTTGAATTAAAAATTTTTTTTTAAGCTGCAGAATAATGTGTGTAATTTAATCTTATATTTGAAAGGGCAAAAGATTTATGTGATCTGAAGAGAAACCAGAGTATAATACTCTGATATTTCAAAACAAAGCAATAAAATCCAACCCATATGTGAGTACCATAATGAAAGATTCTAAGAATAGCTTTCAAATGAAGGTCTGCTGACAGGACTGTAAGGGGTTGAGTTATATATCTTTGTTTGACTTGTTAAAACAAGGCATGTATTACTACTGTAATTTAAATTTTTGAGAAAGTACAGTGTTTTTGGTAGGAGGAATTATGCAAAGACTTACAAATTCTTTTTTTTAAATGTAGCATAGAATCCATACAGAGTCTTACACCATGCAAATGTTCAATGATGTGTGATTAAATCATAGAAGATTAAAATAGGTAAGGAAACTGAGACCCAGAAAAGCATCGGTTTGGCCAAGTTCAGAAAGCTAAACAGTGACTGTGGAGATACGATTCTATCTCTTAACTCCTAATCTAAATGTCTTCTTACTAGATAAGGCTGTGCCTTCTACATTTGAAAACTTAAACCCCATGGTTGGTTGGATGGATGGGTGAATGGGTGGTTGGGTGGATGGGTGGATGGGTGAATGAATGATTGGATGTATAGTTTACTCATTCATTTAGTTATGCAAGAAAGATTGAGCCACTACCCCATCAGACAGTGTGCTAATTGCTAGAATGCAATTATGAGAGCTGTTTATGGTGCCTGTCTCCATTCTGTGTGCCTTCCTTCCCTCAGTAGAATCCAGGGAGGTATATAATCCCACCATTCTATTGAGACCCCTCAACAAGATCATTAGTGACCTTTGTTATCAAATATAAGTACTATTTACCTATTTTATCTTTCTTCATAGCATTCAAAGCAATTGACTACTTCCTCCTCCTTGATATCCATTTCATCTTGGCTTCTATGGCATCATTTTCCCCCTACCTCCTGGGAGCTCCGTTTCTGTTTCCTTTGCTGGCTCCTCCTCTGGTATTTAACTTCTACATGTTGGAATTCCCAGCTTGGTTCCAGCTCACTGATTTTCTCTAACTGCATGTCCACCCTAGATGGTTATATGTTAATGCCCCCGAACAAATGTGCATCTGCCACTGAAGTCAAAACTTACATCTCTGACTTACCTTTTTGATATCTCCATTTAAATATCTAATGGATATCTCAAATTTAACATGTCCTAAACAGAACCTTTGACTTTTTCTGTAAATCTGCTCTGCACCGTTCTTCTCTCTCTCAGTATAGTCAGTCCACAACATTAAACACGTGTCTTCTATGTGCCAGGGTCTGTTGTAGACACTGGGGTTGCAGTAGTAATGAAACAGACAAAAATCCATATCATCAAGCATCTTACATTCCAGTGGAGGGAGGGAGATCATGGAAGCCAAATGGCTTGTTCACTCCAAAAAGGCTGAGGCCAACCACCACCTCTCACCTTAACCGTTGCAGTAACTTAACTGGTCTCCTTCCCCCTACCCTTCTGCTGTCCAGTCTACATAGCAACCAGATTAATTTGTATAAAACACAAATACAACATAAATTTTAATTTGGACATCCCCTTTTTAAACTCTAAACCTTCTAGTCACTTCTCATAGCTCTCTGAATAAAATTCCAAACCCACTCTCATGGCCCACAGATCTCTGTATCGTCAGGTCGTTTCCACCACACGGATCTTCCCCGTCTCCCTCAGCAGCAACCACACAAATCTTCCCTCTGTTTCTCTGATGCCAGCTTCTTGGCCCTTGCTATTTCTTCTGTCTGGAATACTCTGGCTTCAGAATATGAAAGGAGCTGGCCACGCCCATCATGCCAGAATGTCAACCCACGTACAACCGTACTGTTTCTTTGATTTTGCAGTTTAAACCTTCCTCCTGCCTCATCATGCTCCTTCCCGTCTCACTGTGTTGACACGTAGCTATTGAAAATGATCTTGTTTATTTATTATTTCCTTGTTATCTGTCTACATGCACTGAAATGCAGCTCTATGAGAGCAATAACGTGGTCTGACTTGTTGGCTCCTGCGGCACCAGTGCCTGGAACAGTGCCAGAAGCACAGGAGTTGTTCAGAAGTATTTGCTTTGTGAATCACTATGAGTGCATTTTGAATGAGGTCATTGGTCCTACCCTTGCCCAACAAATAATCTTTTAAACCTAACGAAGTTGAGATCCATAGGTCAATTCTAAAGGTGCCCCTCTAGTGAAGTCTTGTCCAAATGTGAGTTCCTATCTTTACCGATACCTTTCAAACAATGGAACTCAAGTGCAGATTCCATGGCGACTTACTACGTTTCCTTTCCCCTCTTATTCTTTGACTCATGGGCATCCCTCACTGTCTAAACACAGAAGAGACCTCCCTCTTCCCCATGCCTTCCCATCTCCTCATCCCACTCCCTCTTCCCCGCCACCCCTCTCCTTCTCCGTTTTGGGCCTCCCAGCTCTTCCTGTCACTGCCATAACATGCAGCACATTCTCCTCCCAGCCTGCTCTTCTGCAGTATCCACCAACGTGGCTTTTAGCCTCTCAGTCCTCAGAGAGCACGGGAGAGGCAAGGAAGCTAAATAGACACCCGATCCTCTCTTGGGGATGGCGGATATAAAACTTCATCTACTCATTATTTGTGGGTCATCCCAGTCCATTGGAGGAACTGGGCAAGGAGACCACCAGCTTGTGGTTGAAGTGGTGTTACAAGTCCAGGAGAGCAGAGAGTAGTTGCATCTCATTCAGACTTGGGGTGAGCACTCCTAGAAATACACGTATGCTTGTTATAGCTCGGTTAGATAACTACACTTACGGCAAAGCCCATTAACACTTCAGCCGCATTATATACCAGGGACTGTACTAGGTCCTTTAAGGTAACTTGTTTACACCTCACATGACTTTGTGATGCCAGTACTCCTACTATGATCTCATTTTATGGATGTGGCAACTGAAATAAAATAACTTGCTCAAGATCTTATGACCAGTAAGTGACTTCACTTCCAGTGCAGGCAGCCGGAACTCTAGCATCTGGGGCCTTTGTCATGATGGTATAATACTGCCCCAAACAGAAGAAGACCTCAGTCTTCACATTGTTTGACATAAGACTCGAGGAAAAGTACACGTTGTCAGATGGAGGTGGAGGGAGAGACGGCGTACCAGGCAGGAGCTGTGCAGGTGTGAGGCAGGGGATGTGTCTCAGAAATGGCAGCCATTGAACGAGGTTGGAGCAGAAGACACAGTGGGAAGTGAAGGAAGCTGTTTTATCTGTTTTAAAAAGAAAATGCAAATCAGAAACTGAGTATCCAGTTTGTGCGTTTCTTTGCACGATTACTCTTTCTGGGATTTATCTTGAGTCCAACTAAAAGCGTTTTATCTAATTTGTCTGGAACGAAGTTGCCAAGTTGTAGAGCCACGGAGGCTCCTCACGCATCCACGGCCATGCTCATGGCGAAGGGCCTGGCTCTGAAGCTCAGTCTCATGTGGTCGTGCATATAGGGACCGCCACCTCCATACAAGAGCTAGGACTTAAGGAGCCACAGCTAGTCGCTCTGTACTGCCTGTGCACATTCTGCACTGCCCTGTTACATCATGAACATGGAAAAAGAAACGTGGAGAACTCGGAGAGTTTAAAAAGGCCGGTCTAGGGGATTGGGGGTAACATTACTGCAGGAGTATCTCACCACCTCTCTCAGAGTTTGTTAAGAAATGAAATGAACATGTGTGGAATCTATGGATCGATGCAGCACGATCTGGGCAAACTGGTAGTAAAAAGCCATATTAAGCCTTTTAAGATGGGCCTCTTCCAGAAAGTTTGAGCCAACCAGCCAGCCATCTGGATTATTCCCATTATAGTTGCTCTCTCTGCCCACATTTTCCAGCCGCCATTCCTGCCTCCCTTGTTAATAGGTTACCCGGAAATGACTTTGGATGACTTCTTCATATGGTAACACACTTTTTGATGAAATAATGGAGAGTATTGCCATTAAAGATTTGGAAAAACGTTAAATCCTTGCAGGACTCAAATGCAGCACATTTCATGGTTATAGAACTCAGGGCAGACAAGTCACTTTTTCTAACAGAAGGAAACTGTTGCTGACTTCCAAATTGGCTAAAGATCCTGTTCTAACCATTCTTTTTGTTTAAAATTGCCAACCTTAAAAATGATTTCAGAGTTGGCGTCAGGCTCTCTAGAGGCTGCTGATGTAAACTGAGGAAAGACTTTAAAGCAATTAAAGTTACATGACAGTATTTTGAAGTTGTCTTTTAAATATGATGGACCCAGTTGTTTGACCGTATGTGATACGTAACATGTTACAGACCAAGAGTGGCATTATTTGGACCAGAGTTTATGAATCATTTAAAAATGGTACCTGTAACCAATGCAAAAGCTGTAATTTCATATAAAGCTTTAAATAATGTATCTCAAAATCCACATAAGATAGACTGACAAATAGAGTGCTATTTGGAGCTTATGGATATTTTGATAAAATTTGGTTAATATTCTAAAGTCAATCATTGTTGAATGAAGTATTTTAAAATTATTTGGTGAAAATCACCTATGTTTTCCAGTGTTTTCTAAAGACTTTTGTTTTCCGGTGGAAATTCAGAGCCACCTAGTGACCAAAAATAAAAAATCTAAAGTATAAAACATGACAAGAAAAAACTTCCAGCAAAAGAGAAAAGCAATTATTTGACCCTGGGGTTTGATGTCCAGAGATAAGTTTGTATCCAGCTCAGGTCTACAAAAGTAGAATTCTTAAGAAATAAATAGACTAAGTCTCTTGTTCATTTGGGAATTAAAGGACCCTAAACATAGACTTGAGGTATATAGATGATTAATTTTTGTAGACACCACTTTATCAAATGAGAATTGTCGAACTTACACAAATACATGCGACTGCTTCTCTCAGATGCATCCCCCCTTCCTAGATGGTGTGTTCTACTCCTGAGCAGTTTTTGTACTATGTCTCGAGAAAATAAAAGATGGGGCAGTAATCTCACAGAAGACAGAATCAGTGGTGGAGGAGAAAGAAAGGCATGGTGCAGTGGTGTGATCTTTGCTCACTACAACCTCTGCCCTCTGGGTTGAAGCAATTCTCCTGCCTCAGCCTCCCAGGTAGCTGGGGCTACAGGCATGCGGTACCACACCCGGCTAATTTTTGTATTTTTAGTAGAGATGGAGTTTCGGGATGTTGGCCAGGCTCGTCTCTAACTTCTGGCCTCAAGTAATCTGTCCACCTTGGCCTCTGGGATTACAGGTGTGAGCTACCTTTGCCGGGCCTGAGTCTGGACATGTATAGGTTTCTTGCTAGGCATGAATGTAGTATATCTAAGATGTTTATAGAGAGGGTTTTCAACTTGGTTGAAGTAGAGCGAGTCTGGAAGGACATGCTAGGAGATGAGGCTGGAGAGGCAGGATGTGGCGGTGATGTGAAATACTGCCACATCTGTTACTTTTGGGGGACTTTGGACTGAAATCATGGTCATTGGATGATTAATCTGGACGCAGCATGTAGAGTGGACTGATACAGGGTAAAACAGATGTCAGGAAGAGCAAGAGGTTATTCTAATTGTTTTGGATACAAGTGGTAAGCCTGTGACCTAGAATTGTTAAAGTAAGAAGGGAAACAGGTTAGAGAAAAAGAGAAGAATCTTTGGTAATGATATGGGAGAGCAGTGATAATCCAGAGTGACTCCAAAATATCTGCCTTAGGTGATGAGGAAAGGAAAATGATAGAAATAATATAGTATTAGTAATAGCAATAAGGATACCAGGGAAGTAGCTGGTATGTGATGTGAGTATGGTTTTGACATCCATCCGTTCATTCAGAAACATGTACTGGGTGCCTGCTGTGTGCCAGGTGCTCAGGTCGCAGTAACATCAACAGATCCCAACTGCCAGATACCCAGGGAAGAGGAAGGCAGCTCTGTTTCTACACCAAGGAACTGGATTAGATCCGAGGGACAAGCTTTTCACCAAGTGCACCAGCTTTTAAACTAACATAATAGTAATTTGTGAATAATGAAGTGAGAACTGGAGAATTTCCTGACCTCCCTCACAGGATGTGTGACAGGGTGTGGCTCGTCTGTTTGGCTTCTGTGGGCTCAAAACCCTTATGGAAGGGAGAGCACATAGACGGGCAGGTGCAGGAGCCAGGGCAAGTGCTTTTGGGCTCCAGCCCGACGGTAGCATCTACGGTTGGATGCCTGTTACTCCCAAAGCTCCAATGGGCATGCTACAGTGCTCTTGTAACCCTGTGGTCCACAGATGGCTTAAGTGTTAACCAGCTCCGTGCCTTCTTGGTACTCAGGTTCTTGTCTAGCATCCAGGAAGAATCAGGCCACATGGACAAATTGAAGTATCGTAAATGTGGGGGATTTTATTGCCAGATGAAGGTGGCTCTCAGCAGGATGGATGGGGAGCTGGAAAGGGGATGGAGTAGGAAGATGATCTTCCCTTGGAGTTCAGCCAGTCTCCTCTCCAACTACCCCAGCCAAAGTCCTCTTGATGTTCAGACACTTCTTTTCTTCTCTCCTTCTCTTCCACACTGCTCTTCTGCTCATCTGCTCATGAAGCTTGGGGCTTGGGGTCTATATGGGTATAGGATGGGGGGCATGGTAGGCCAAAAGACAACATGTGGTTGTGAAAACAGGAATGCTTGTTCCCATTTATGACTGCGGGTTTCCAAGATTGAGGGTGGGGCCTTTGCCAGGGAACTGCCCTCTTCTACCCGGTATCTCCCTGCCTCCTGTCTGTATCAGAAGTGACTGTGAGTTCGCAGTCACACAAGAACTCTGTGACAGAAGCAGGCATCAGTTGCACTATTTCCATTACACCTTCAATGGTGGTCTCCATGGAGGAAGACTCAGACAGGGAGGTGAGCAGGCAAGGCCTCTGTGGCTGAGAACTCTACCGCGAAGGGACTGTAGCCCAGTCAGCTCAGTGGCCTCCAGCTAAAACAGGCTCATTTCTTCCAGTATGAAGTCTACTTCTCCAGTAAACACCTACTTTGCACTGGAGCAGAGCAGGCATTAGGTTTTTGTCCCTATTTGCCACTTTCTGATCTGCTCCTGTCTGAACCCCCTGAGCCCTTCCTAGGCTACATTGCCTGGACCAGTCCCCCTGGTCAAGCATGACCATGGAATAAAGAAGGATCAGAGCTTCAACTTTAAATTCACAGCCATTCGCTACCTGTAATGTTTTGTTTTGTTTTTCTGTGCTCATCAAAAAATTCCCTGTGGCTTCAGCCTTCTCATCCACCCATCCAGATTGTGTTGAGGGTTAAATGAGATAATGTAGATGGAAGTGCTTGTCTGGATTGTAACATTCTGTGGACTATAAAATGCCTGTATCCTTTCCAAACACCATGATTCAGCTGGGCCTTGTTTGCTTGCCTGTAGTTCCAGCTACTCAGGAGGCTGAGGCAGGAGCAGCCCTGAGGCTTGAGACTGCAGTGAGCTAGGATCATGCTGCCGTACTCCATTCTGAGTGACAGAGTGAGACTCTGTCTCAAAAAAAAAAAAAAAAAAAAAAAAAATTTAAAAAAAGATTTTAAAAAGATATAGCAAACACACCCTGTTTCAACAGAGCAATTATTTTCTATCATTTTTATTACCTCTTGATTCTTCTGCAACTCTGCAGCACTAAGCAAGGATATCCCTCAGCACCTCCTGGATTGAAAATACTAGGAGTTATGCATGCAGATTCCTTTAAGAACTGTACGGTCCATGGCTGGACAGGAGGGTGATTTCAGCACCATGTGTTAGTTTCACCAAGTTTGCACTTATTTAAGTTCTACACACTTTGTCCCAAAAGCTTCAGTGCAGTTTTGCATATTAATAGTGTAAGAAATAGAAATACTATAAACTTACAAGGCACTGCATTTGGAAGTTTAGTTATTTTTATCTCTTTCACCCTATTAGCTTTATAAGTTTTTAATAATATATTTTAAACTTTCTATTTTATTGTAGTCTCCTGATTGAAGATAGCAAAGATTAACTAAAAGAAAAAATAATCAAAAATTTTTAATTCAGAGTTAATACAAAAGGAATGAAAACAAACTTTCAAGTGATATTTTATATAAGTTTTTAATATACATACTTCTGAAGTCATTAAAGCTTAAAACTACACTAAGGCTTTTGGGATCTATGGTAATTTCTGGGTTTTGGGTGAGGGCTCAGGTGATCCTCCTGCCTCAGCTTCCTGAGTCACTGGAACTAGATGTGCACCACCATGTATAGCTAATTTTTGTAGAGATGGGGTTTCTCCATGTTGCTCAGGGTAGTCTCAAACTCCTGGGCTCAAGTGATTCCCTGCCTCAGTTTCCCAAAGTGCTAGGATTACAGTATGAGCCACCGTGCCTGGTCTGTTGTAATCTCTTGACCATTCCATAAGAAACAAAGCTGGCCAGGCGCGGTGGCTCAAGCCTGTAATCCCAGCACTTTGGGAGGCCAAGGTGGGTGGATCACAAGGTCGAGAGATCGAGACCAACCTGGTCAACATGGTGAAACCCCGTCTCTACTAAAAATACAAAAAATTAGCTGGGCATGGTGGCGCGTGCCTGTAATGCCAGCTACTCAGGAGGCTGAGGCAGGAGAATTGCCTGAACCCAGGAGGCGGAGGTTGCGGTGAGCCAAGATCGCACCATTGCACTCCAGCCTGGGTAACAAGAGCGAAACTCCGTCTCAAAAAAACAAAACAAAACAAAACAAAACAAAAAAAAAACAAAACAAAGTTTTGGGCTTCATCAATAAATTCTTCCTCACTTCAGTTATTATCACAAGTATTACCAATTGAGCCCTTCACTCTGGTAGTGATTTATTGGCATTCTCTAATATTAATCATCTCAAGCAGAAAAACTTAGAATGGCTTATAGATGCTTTAGCTTCTGAAATTTCAGTCCGAATCCTAGATTAGGCCCTTTACTCATTTACATATGAGTAAAAAGCAGTTTTCAAAACTAACATGACTCAGAATGTAGCCAAGTAATCAATAAAAGCTTCTCTTTGAGTTTGCCAGTTAACAGTATTTATTCTGGCAGTAGTTAGTACATCTAAATATTAACTAATTAATCTAGCTTGTAATATTCGCCGCTGGTTTCATTGAATGAGGTGGGAGTGGGTCAAATCTACAGACCATTCACAATCTCCAAATGCAAATAAAGTAGCATTTGTTTGTAGGTGGAACCAAATGATTATAAATGGATGGTGAGCCATCTCCTGGGATTGGACATAAAGGTCCTGTAAACGGAGAATTGTATCAACAAACAGCTGTTGGGAAAATACTATTATGCTGTAATAGCTGCTATTAAAATCCATTAGCAGTCTTGATGGCCTGTTTGAATTTGATGCATCATTTGCTCTGAATAGCATTTCTTCCTAAAGTTTTGCTGTAGAATTTATGCAGATTGATAGGCAGTAACAGTGACATTCTGAGAGATTAATACTGATTAAACACTTTGCTTGCACTGGCTATTCCAGCCCCCCAGAATGCTGCAAATACTGCAGTTTAAGTATCATGGGGGCTGGGGCTGGGGCCAGGGCACGGGCAGGGTGGGTGGGGAACATTATCAGGCATTAAGGCACCCCCCTGCCCATGGTGGTGGAGGCTTTCTCATACTTGGGGTGAAGCATCCATATTGCTTCCATAACAAATGTTTACAGACTGGAAGCAGGTCCTCTGTTTCCCACTTTTTAATAACCGACCTTTTCCTTATCCTAGTACCTTTTTCAGGCTCAGGGAATCCTCCTGGGAGGCCACAGTGCCTTCAGGACACAGTCTGGCTGAAAATGTTAGATGTCTAATGATATTTTGAAAAACACATGTGTTGTCAAAAAGAATGCAGCTGTTCTGATGAAGGAAACATTCAAACTTTAGGATGGAAAGCCAGCACTGGCTTCTAGTTCCGACAATCCCACAAGCCTGGGAAGAACGAGGAAGCAACGCCGTCTGGCCGGTGAGCCATACAGGCAGCTCCCAGGGGCTTGGCAATTCAAAGAGAAGAGCTGGTAGGGCCTGGTTTAGGCCAGGCTCACAGTTCCTGGGTGCCATGAGGGATCCAGGATACACACAGACGTTTTCAGGCAGATTAGATGAGACGTTAGAGTAAGTCACCGATACATGTAGAATATATTAAATCAAGAGTAGTTTTAGATCTTAAAAAAGCAGTTCCTTTTGACATATGCACTCACACGACCTCTCATTACTTAGGGGATTTTCAGATGTTCATCAAAAAGGCTCTGTAAAGAGCTGAGGTTTGTTAATTTTAAATGCTTTTCATCGACTTTCCCTTTCTTAATAGCCAAAGCTGATGGTTGGTAGCGGGTGAAAGGGAAGGACCACCGGGAAATTATTTGAAAGTTTTGCTCCTCAAAGTGTGATCCTCTGGTGAGGCGCAGTGGCACACACCTGTAGTCCCAGCACTTTGGGAGGCCGAGGCAGGTGGATCACTTAAGCTCACGAGTTCGAGACCAGCCTGGACAACATGGCAAAACCTTGTCTCTACTAAAAATACAAAAATTAGTTGGACGTGATGGCATGCGCCTGTGGTCTCAACTACCTGGGAAGCTGAAGCAAGAGGTTCACTTAAACCTTGGAAGTCGAGGCTGCAGTGAGCCACGATTGCATCACTGTACTCCAGCCTGGGGTGACAAAGTGAGATCCTCTCTCAAAACAAAAACAGAAACAAAGTATTATCAGCAGCAGATCGAGTATTACCTGGAAGCTTGTGAGAAATCTGGATTCTCCCAAAGGTGTCTGAATCAGAATCTGCATTTTAACACAACCCCTTCTTGCCCCTTGAATGGCTTCCCTGACTCCTCAAGGCAGGCTTCTGGCCTCCTGCCCTCCCCTCCCAGTGTTCTTTGTCCACACCCCCACTAGACAGTGTTCTTGAATGCTTAGCCATAAAGTCTTTAGGGCAGGAAACTGAGTAATTTTTTTATAGCCCCATGATGGCACATGGTGTTTACTTAACCACCCATCCAGCCACCCATTCCTCCCTCCCTCATTCTCTCTCTCCATCTATTTATCTTTTTTCATTTGTTTACTCATTTTTTAAATTTCTTCATTCATTCAGTATGTATCCATCGACTGTGAATGAGCCAATGCTTTAGGTATCAAGGATATGGTGTGAACATAATAAAGTCCCTGTTGTCATGTTGGGGGCAGAGAAGATGAATCGCAAACACATAAACAAATACACAATATGATTTCCTGTTTCGAAAAAGTGCCTTGAAGAAAAATAAATCAGGGTTGGGGAACACCAAAGGCCTCTAATACGTACCTGTTTAATCATCAAATGAATTAAAAAGATAAATTAGTGATGAGATGGAAAAGAATGATAAGGAACGATGTAAATTTTTAATGGAATTTTAAGAGCTAAGGTGATGGACTTAGGAAAAGTCCTACTTAACTGAAAAGCAGCTGTGCAAACGGCCACCGTAGCTCTGTGAGCATTCAAAAGAAAGACAGGAACTGTTTGGCCTGTAAAATTCAGCAAGAAGTTGAATTAAGGTCAGAACCACCCGAAGGTACTCCTTAGAAAATGATATTCATGTGTGCCCATATAAAAAAGAAAGTTCATGGATAGATGATTCATTAGCACTTAAGACATGATAGAATGTTTCTGTGGAATTAGTGACATTGGGGTTCCCTAAGACTTATTAATTTAAGTGTCAGATGGTAAAATCAAGGAGGAGCAGTACTAACACATCAGATAGGCCTATTACTCTGCTTTTCCACCCCTACTACACCACCTGCAAATTAGCAGGTTCTGAGTAGTTCGAACCTGAAGCAGCCTTAAAACTAGCTTTTCTCACATGTGCATCTTTCTCACTACAAAGGGCTATATTTGTATTTTTAAGGGACTCAGTGTAAAGAAGAGATGCTGACAATAAAATGTGTTGGAAAAAATTCCAGATTATTGAGTCATAAAACCCGAGTTCCAGTCTTAGTCTCACCTTTTGCCTCCTACTAGACATGTGGCAGTCTGAACTGCTGTAAAAAGCAGTCTGAACCATGTCTACTCACTAGATCCATGGTTCTCAAACCTGGCTCTACGGTGGAATCACTTAGGCAACTTTTAAAAACTGCTGATTTAAAAACTGTGGCCCTGTTCCTGATCATCTAGACCAGGATCTCAGGGCAGAGGTGAGCACTGGCAGGGCTGGGAGTCATTTTTCAAAATGTACCCTCAGATGTTGTCATGTTCATCCAGAATGGAGACCCCTCAGGTCTTCTGTTTCACAGGATTCCTTATTACTCATGACAGTGAACAAGAGCTTTTTAAAAACTTTGTTGCAGTAGAAAATACAGGCTTACATAAGCAAATGGCTCTCAGTTCTGATGTCGTATTGTAAGTTTCATATAAATTGCATCCTTTAGTAAAAATTTGCTTAAAAACATATCTTTGGCTGGGCACAGTGGCTCACAATTGTAATCTCAGTACTCTGGGAAGTTGAGGCAGGACTCACTTGAATTTAGAAGTTTGAGACCAGCCTGGGCAACATAATGAAACTCCATCTCTACAAAAAACACAAAAATTAGCCAGGCATGGTGGCTCTTGCCTGTGGTCCAAGCTACTCAAGAGGCTGAGGCAGGAGAATCCATTGAGCCCAGGAGGTCAAGGCTCTAGTGACCTGTGATTGTACCACTACATTCTAGCCTATGACAGAACAAGACCCTGTCTCAAAACAAAAGCAGAAAGTAGTACTTTCTTTAGAGTTAATACATAGTTTGAATGTCTCAATAATAGATGACGTTAAAAGCAATAGTTGTCTTTTTCTATTAGGATTATCAAAGGGGAACCCAGTGAATCTTTTCAAACACTCTCGAAGGTTGGGCTACCCTATCTTTGGGTTATCCAAGTGTAGAACTTGGGCTCTGGAGTCAGTGTGCCTAACCAAGTGCCAGATCAAATCTTTTTAAAGCACGTGGTCTTGCTTAACTTCTCTGCACCCCAGTCTTCCATACCTGTTGATTGAGGAATGATATTAATACCATTATTAACCTATCCAAAATGATTATTTTGAGGAATAAATAAATTAATCCATGTGATATGCCCAGAGTGTTGCCTGTCATATTATAAGTGCTGAAATGTTCATTGTTATTATCAACCTTCTATTCAGGAGCCTATAGAAAAAAGTTTAAGGAGACAATTTTACCTCCATATAGGGAAGACAACTTTCTAATTCCTATCCAAAGATGAAATGAACATCTCATGTGGTCATGAGTTTCCCATATCTAGAAGTGTTCAATCCCAGGCTTTATAACCACCTGGAGGAGTGAGGTATAAGTCATGTAAGAATTGAGTGAGTCATTGAACTAAATAGCTTTTAAGGTCCATCTAAATCCTGACATTTGGTTTTTCTTTCATTTTAATTTTAAAATTATATGATGTTATGAAGAGCCTAACTCATTTATCTCTCTTTGGGAGAAGAAATTTCAGTGGATGCTCCTAAATATTGTCATGGCTTTTCCTGAGATCCAAATTTTATGGTTGTCCACACTGAAGTTTAGTAGGAACAAAATCATCTGCTTTCAAAACCACCACTGGTTTTCTGACTTAGAGTTTGGCAAAGAATATTATCTAAATATCCCTATCATTTTTTTCTATCACAATAACTGTCTAACCAAATTTATTTAGTTATTTATTTTGGCTGGAGGTTGGAGAGATCAGTAAGAATTTCTGGTAGTATTTCGGTGAAAGATTTTTTTTCCAAATATATTGATTTCAACAAACGAAACAGAGCTATTTGCCATATTTCAGTATGGATTTGCCTGGTACATTTCCCAAGAAGACAGAAATGGAAAGGTCTTCTATTTCCTATGACAAAGGCAGAAGGGAATCTGAGGTATGTAGAACAAACATTTAATGATTTAACTGCTGTAAATTATCTCTGACTCTTTAAAAGTGAAATATAAAGTGGAAAGTGTTTTTGTTCATAGCAAGTACACAAAATAATAATCTCTGTGCTGGCATTAAGCCCACAAGACACACAAACTTAAGTATACTTTTAATTCCAGGCCTTTCACTGACTCTGAATTTCAGTAACTTCATTGATGAATATCAATGTTATTGACCCTACTAAGGTTTCTCTCTCTCTCTCTCTCTCTCTCTCTCTCTCTCTCTCTCTCTGTGTGTGTGTGTGTGTGTGTGTGTGTGTGTGTCCCCTAGGGAACTGCTGCCATCTGTCAGTGAAGAATGTCTAGCATTCTTGCAAAGAACAGCTGTTTATATCCAGACTGCTTAGCAGAGTGCATGAGATGAGGCTATTTGTGAGGCAAAAAGGAAGTTCAACTTTTTGTGCATTATGCGTATGTTACGGATCTAGATTTAGGTGGGCTAATATGTGGAGTCAAAAATCTTGGCAAATTGATAACAGCAGGAGCCTTCTGTTGAACATTAATCATTTCTTTCCTTAATCTTTGTACTGTCTCCTAGTCTGGTTCAATAAATAACAGTGAACTCCCATGCCTTTTGCTGCAGAGGCTTGATTCCAGTCCACATTCCCACAAATGATCCTTTGGGTTTGCATTAGCAACTTCCAAACTATAGTTTTAAACCTGGCCTTTAATTGATTTCTGGACACATAAGGATACCTTTCAAGGTGACGCATACAGCTCTCTTGGTTTTCTTACAAGCACCTCAAACTCAACAAGGCCAATGTGAGCATGTCACCTTCTCTCCGCTCCCACTGCGACGGCCTCAATTCAGTACCTCCTTTTGTCTCACCCAGAGCATAGCAATCAAGACTAGCCCACAGACTCCTTCATCCAAATTAGGGACACCTTCCTTCACTCCATAGCACCCACCGCCAAAACTGACTTTGTGAATGCATCGTGGCTGAAATCATGAACTGGATTTCAAGCCCTGCAAGCTGTGGCCCTGAGAGGGAGATACTAACTGTGCAGAGAAAAACTAATTTTCTCCTCTCCTCTGCACTTCTGGCCACCAAATGTGTGGGGTGTTTTCCCCCACACCACGCAATTCTTTGCAACAATTGGGTGTTCTATAATTCAATTAAATTCAGACACTGTTTATCTGGAATGAGTGCAAACCTCATTGGCTTGGTCTCACAAGACTGCCTCAATTTCCATGCCAATCGCAAGTCTAGCTTGTCACCTGTGCTTCTAATAAACTGACTGTACATCAAGGTTCCCATGACCCTCTCCTCTGGTTCGATAATTTGTTGTAACAGCTCACAGAACTCAGGGAAACACTTACACTTAGTGGTTTCTTATTAATATATAATAGATATGAGAAAGAATACAGATGAAGAGGTACATTGCACAGAGTAGGGAAGGGTCATGAGCACAGGAAGTTTTGTCTCTTCGGTGTTGGAATGCACCACCCTCGTGACACCTGGATGCATTCATCAACACGGAAGCCCACCCAGAAGCCCACCAAGTGTCATCTCATTAGAACAAAAAGATACTCCTATCTCCCAGGAAATTCCAAGGGATTTAGGAATGCTGTGCCAGGAACCAGGGTCAGAACAAATACTAAGGCAAAAGATGCTTCTGATACCCCTATCACTTAGGAAATGACAGAGCGTTTTAGGAGTTCTATGTCAGGAACTGGGAGCAGAACCCAATATATATTTTTCTTATTATTTTACAAAAATAATATGTATTATGTCTTACTAGTTCAAGATTAGAAAGCTATTCTGATTTTGAATCCAAATAATTTCTAGTCTGCCCTCTCACACCGAAGTACAAATCTGTCATGTCCTTTTCTTAAAAATCCTTCGGTGACTCTCCATACTTTTCCAGTTAAAGTGGTATTTCCCTGCATGGCAAAACAAAACAAAACAAAAGTCCCCGTATTGACTTCTGATCCTTGTATTACAAATGAAACTGGGGTCCTTTCACCTGGTGCAGAAAAGCCAAACATCCACATAGAGGTGTCAGCGAGGGAAAGGAGGACATTTATTTGCAGGGTGGCCAGCAAAGGAGAACTGGGAAGCTCACACTTAAAGCCTCACCACTCTGATGACTTACACACAAGGGTTTTATGGTTTTTATTTATTTGTTTACTTTTATTTTTTGGACATTGGCATTCTTTTTTTTAAAAAAATTGTACTTTGGTTTCTGGGGTACATGTGCAGATCATGGATTGTTGCATTGGTACATACATGGCAAGGTGGTTTGCTGCCTTCATTCCCTGTCACCTATGTTTGGTATTTCTCCCCATGTTATCTCTCTCCAGCCTCCCCATCCCCCACTGTCCCTCCCCTAGACCCACCCAATAGACCCCAGTGTATGATGCTCCCCTCCCTGTGTCCACGTGTTCTCATTGTTCAACACCTGCCTATGAATGAGATGTGGTGTTTGACTTTCTGTTCTGTCAGTTTGCTGCAAATGATGGTTTCCAGATTCATCCATGTCCCTACAGAGGGCATGAACTCATCATTTTTTATGGCTGCATAGTATTCCATGGTGTATATATGCCATATTTTCCTTGTTCAATCTATCATCAATGAGCATTTGGGTTGGTTCCAGGTCTTTGCTATTGTAAACAGTGCCACAATGAACAAAAGGAGTGTGCGTGTGTCTTTATAATACAATGATTTATAATCCTTTGGGTATATACCCAGTAATGGGGTTGCTGAGTCAAATGGAATTTCTCTTTCTAGATCCTTGAGGAATCGCCGCACTGTCTTCCACAATGGTTGAACTAATTTACACTCCCACCAACAGTGTAAAAGTGTTCCTATTTCTCCACATCCTCTCCAGCATCTGTTGTCTCCAGAGTTTTTAGTGATTGCCATTCTAACTGGCATGAGGTAGTATCTCAATGTGGTTTTGATTTACATTTCTGTAATGACCAGTGATGATGACTATTTTTTCATATGTTTGTTGGGCTCATATGTGTCTTCTTTTGAAAAGTATCTGTTCATATCCTTCACCCATTTTTGAATGGGTTGGTTTGGTTTTTTCCTGTAAATCTGTTTTAGTTCTTTGTAGATTCTGGATATTAGCCCTGTGTCAGATGTGTAGATTGTAAAAATTTTTTCCCATTCTATTGGTTGCTGGTTCACTCTAATGATTGTTTCTTTTGCTGTGCAAAAGCTCTGGAGTTTAATTAGATCCCATTTGTCAATTTTGGCTTTTGTTGCCAATGCTTTTGGTGTTTCAGTCATGAAGTCCTTGCCTATGCCTATGTCCTGAATGGTTTTGCCTAGATTTTCTTCAAGGGTTTTTATGGTGTTAGGTCTTATGTTTAAGTCTTTAATCCATCTGGAGTTAATTTTAGTGTAAGGTGTCAGGAAGAGGTCCAGTTTCTGCTTTCTATGCATGGCTAGCAAGTTTTCCCAACACTATTTATTAAACAGGGAATCCTTTCCCCATTGCTTGTTTTTGTCTGGTTTGTCAAAGATCAGATGGTTGTAGATGTCTGGCATTGCCTCTGAGGCCTCTGTTCTGTTCCATTGGTCTATATCTCTGTTATGGTACGAGTACCATGCTGTTTTGATTACTGTAGCCTTGTAGTATAGTTGGAAGTCAGTTAGCACGAGGCCTACAGCTTTATTCTTTTTTGCTTAGGATTGTCACACACAAGAGTTTTTAAAGGAAGTAGTAAATTTTAGAAAATCAGAAGTTACAGGCAAAACTACAAATCAATACATGGAGGTTATATATTGGCTTGGCTGAAAACAATAGAATACCTTAAAGTGAGGGGCATACAGGTCATAGAGATTCTCTGATTTGCAGTTGGTTAAGGAAGCAGGGCTTTGTGTAAAAACTTGAGGTCAGAAAAAAGGAATGTTAATGTCTGGCTTTGGGACTGACTTTCTCCAGGACCCCCAAGAAGAAATTTAGAACGAAGAACTGCAGTCAGAGTTCAGTCCTTAGTTTCCCCCTTATCTGAGGACTCTGTGCTAGCTGACGGCATTTTCCCAGTTGGTGGGAGTCCAGATTTCTGAAAAACAACTCAGTGGCTATATGTTACAGTGTTATCTTTAGTTTCTATATGGAACCAAACGTCTTGTGATCATAACTTCTTTGGCTATTGTTTTGAGCCATTATTATCTTTACTTATTAGGTTGCTCATTTACTTCTCAGGGCTACCTGGGTGCCTAGAATGTCCCTTGAAGGAACTCAAGATTGTCCTTTATTCCCTTGCTTATGGAGGTGGGGAGTGAGTGGCAAGCCCCTAAGAGGGGTCCCTGCTCCCTCTGACTTGTGCTAATTCTAGGTTTACCTCCCTCCACTGAGCACACACCCTTTGCACCCATCGCACTGAACCCTGGGCGGCTCCTGCAATGTATGGTGTTTCATTCTGCAGCTCTTTCCCGTGTCTGTGCCTTATTGCATGCCATTCCATCTATCTGAAATGCCTTTCCCCACTTCTTCATCAAGCTGGACCCACTCACCTCCGCTAATGCAGTTTAGTCATCCAGATTTAAGAAGCCTCCACTGATGCTCCGAGTCAGATTGCTTCTGAATGTTTTATGGAGATGCCATTTATATGCCATAAAGTTCACCTTTGAAAATTATATAGTCCAGTGGTTTTTAGTGTATTTACAAGACTTGTGCCACAACCTCCAAAATCTAATTTTGAAACATTATGGCCGGGCATGGTGGCTCACACCTGTAGTCCCAGCACTTGTGAGGCTGAGGCAGGTGGATCATCTGAGGTCAGGAGTTTGAGACCAGCCTGGCCAACATGGAGGTACCCCGTCTCTACTAAAAGTACAAAACTAGCCTGGCGTGGTGGCACATGCCTGTAATCCTAGCTACTTGGAAATCTGAGGCAGGAGAATCACTTGAAACCGGGAGGCAGAGTTTGCAGTAAGCCGAGATTATGCCATTGCACTCCAGCCTGGGCAACAAGAGGGAAAATGTCTCAAAAAAAAAAAAAAAAAAAAATTACCCCCGAAACCCACGAAGTCACTCCCCAATCTTTTCTCCACCCTCAGCTATAACAGTTACTAATCCACATTGTCTCTAAAGATGTACAGGCAGAATTTGGTGCCCCTCCACTGGCCATAACTGCATCCCATTAGCTGGCTTGGTTGTCTTCCCAGCCCGTTTCTTCCCGGCAACCTGAAGGTCTTAGCAGGCAGGGAACCTTGTCTTCAGCTTTGTCTTCTGAGAACCTGGCTTGATTTGCAAACATGATAGGAACTCAAAATTTGGTTGAAACAAGAGAAAAAGAATTTTGCATTTGAATTATCTTTTCTCGCCAAAGCTTATTTATCTACTGCCTCAAATATCAGGATTAATTCTTACTGTTAGGGAAAGAAAGCCTTCTTGGTGACAGAAACTGTCTGACCTTTGACCAGAATTTCTCATCTAAGAGAAGTAGAGAACATGGAGTAAGAGTGAGTGTTAAGAAAGACGGAGTTGTACTCAGAAGAACTGCTCCAGCAGTACTGCTTAAATAACTTTTTTTTTTTTTTTTTTTTTTGAGATAAAGTCTTGGTCTCTCACTGAGGCCGGACTGCAATGGCACAATCTCAGCTCACTGCAACCTCCACCTCCTGGGTTCAAGTGATTCTCCTGCCTCAGTCTCCCGAGTAGCTGGGATTACAGGTGCCCACCACCATATCAGGCTAATTTTTTGTATTTTTAGTAGAGATAGGGGTTTCATCATCTTGACCAGGTTTGTCTCGAACTCCTGACCTCAGGTGATCTGCCCGCTTTGGCCTCCCAAAGTGCTGGGATTACAGGCATAAGCCACCATGCCTGGCCCTTAAATAACTTCTTCAAGTATTCATTTCTTAAGGGGACTAGTTGATTTTCTTCCCTGAAAGTTGTTTTAGCACATGTAGGAACTGACTCAGTTATGTAAGTCGTGGGTGGAGGCTTCGGGGTCCACCAGAACCAAGTTTGAATTGAGGTTCTTACTCTGACCTCGTGTGACCTTAGGCAAATTGAGCCTCGGTCTCCTCACTTATAAAAATTAAGGGAAGAATAGGATTTTCATGGAAGAGAAATTCAAAATGAGACTGTATGTTTGAAGAATATAGTACAATTTCTGGCACATTGAAGGCTCAATAAACAGTAGCTTTTTGCAGTAGTTAAATGTAAAAGTTAGAGTTAAAACTCTGGTTTTAAAGACATAAAACCCACTGATTCTAGTTAAAAGAATTTTCTTTTAATGAGGAAGATTTCACTAGCTGATATTACAAAACTATGAAATCTCTTCCACCTCTTAGATATCACAGCACCTCTGACACACTAGATGCGTGGAGGTATTTTTCTGCACACCAATCAAACCCTTCTGCGGCAGACACCAGCTGGGAGTCGCACAACCTTGTGCATCTAGCCTGAGTTAGCAGCAGATCTCTCAGGTTAAGGGCTCAGTCCCACAAGACCACCCCCGACTTCAAGTGCCAGTCAAGAGTCGGGGCTTCTGGAACTTCTGACCCATTGCCCATACATTGGGGTTCCCATGGCCGCACCCTTGGGTTCAATTAATTTGCTATAATGGCTCATAGAACTGAAATACTAACATGTACCCATTTATTATAAAGGATGCTACAAAAGCTATAGAGGAAAAGACACATGGAAGAAATGCACAGGGCAAGGCATGTGAGAAGGGGGGTGAGCTCCTGTGACCCTCCACCCATGCAACATCACCAGGGTCCTCTGTGTGTTCAGCTATCCAGAAGCTCCCCAAATCCTGCTCTTTTGGGTTTTTATGGAAGTTTCATTACATAGACTGATTACATCCTTGGCCATTGGTGATTAATTCAAGCTTCAGCCTGTCTGCCTTCTCCCGAGTTTGGGGGGTGAGGCTGAAAGTCCCAGCCCTCTAAAGATGCCCTGATCTTTCCAGTGACCAGTCCCCATCCTGAAGCTATTTAGGGCCCCCCAGCCAACAGTCATCAGTCATCTTATCTCCAGAGAGATAAGACAGTTTTATTTCTCTGGAGAGCGCATGAGTTTTAGAAGCTTTTGCTAGAAAATGGGACAAAGACCACTCATACTTCACAATATCACATCCTGCTGCCCTCTGGGTTGGCTTTGTTTTCTCCTGGGCACAGGGACTGTCAGCAGCTCTAGATGCACGTAGGAAAGTCTCATTATCAGAGAAAAGGACTTCTCTCTTCAAGCTCGGGACACTGGTGCCTGTAGGGACACAGGCTTCTTTACCTGTCAGAAGTGAGAGTGAAATACTATGGTTAGTGCAGCTTGAACCACATGCTCATCCTTGTGGTCAGAGAGAAGGGTTAGTTAACAAAAGAGGAAAGGTCTTGGGCAGAAGACCTTTTGCAGACAGAAGCAATAGTGTAACTTCCCAGTGGGTTCTTCTTGTCCTCTGCCCAGATAGAGCCAATTTACCAAAGCAGGGGAACCGCAGTAGAGAAAGAGTTTTACTTACACACGTAGAGCTGGCTGAATGGGAGATCAGAGTTTTACTATTACTCAAATTAGCCTTCCCCAAAATTCAGAAGCTAGGGTTTTTCAAGAATAGTTTGTGGGAAGGGGGAGTTGCTAGGCAATGGGTGCTTGCTACTGATTGGTTGGGTTGCAGTCGTAGGGATGTGGGACATGGCCCTCAAATCTGCTGAGTCACTTCTGAGTGGGGCCGCAGGAGTGGTTGGCAGGTCCAAGTGGAGTCATCAATCGTCAGACATGCAGAAAACCTGAAAAGATCTCAAAAGGCCAATCTCAGATTCTGCAATAGTGATGTTATCTGCAGGACTGATTGCGGAAGTTGTACATCCTTTGACCTCTGGAATGAGGGTTAGTAATTGTTTATGTCTACACCTCAGCAGAATTCAGACTCCTCTCATCCTAGCCTGGTAGCTTTCATTGGCTTTACAAAGGCAGTTTAAACTATAAACTGAAAGTCCCGCAAAGTTAGCTTGGCCCAAACCCAGGAATATTAATTATTATTAATATTAAGGGCACTTTGAAGGCCAAAGGCAAGATGAAGGTTGGTTAAATCAGACCTCTTTCACTGCCATAATTTTCTGTTACAATTTTTGCAAAGGTGGTTTCAATGGGTACCTACTGCTGTTTTCTCCCCTCTTTGCTGGAAAGTGTAACTTTACAGGGCTTGTTAAAGCAATAAATGTATGGGAATAGTAAGGCTGAGTGAGGAAAGCCTAGGGCTTGACCTTGGACCTTCTAGAGAACCTTGTCTCAGAGAAGCTGTCCCAATTGTAATAAGCCAAATAAAGATGTTCATTGAGGCATAGGATGGTGTTCAGCATTCTTTGGTCTGGTATCTGCAATGAAGGCACCATACAGAGCGGTATGGGGTCCTGCAGCTGGGTGAAGGCACAGCCCTGGTGAGAGCTGCCAGCTATCCTGGGATGAGACTTGAGGGCCAAGGCTTCTTTCTCTAGGACGATTAAACAGACAGGCTCAGAGCAGAGATAGGAGTGGGACAGGGAAGGGAAAAGAGAGATGACCCATTGTGTGGGGAACATGTGGGAACTCAGCAAGTGATAGCAGGGTATGCCTTTGTAAATTAACAGTCTCAGCAAGTTCATATTCTACCCCACCCCCAAGGTTTGGAGTAGGAAGGGTATGTGGATCGCTTTGATTTAAGGCTGAGTATATTAGAGGGATGATAGGAGGCAGCTATGGTGAGGCATAGAAATGAGTCAGAAGCAGACAGCCCCACCCTTGGGGTAAAAAATCCTGTATCTTATTTAATCCCCCAAGTTCCTGGGACCCTTGTGTCCAGCCCATCACCAGTGAGGCCTCTCTCCACTGTGGAAGGCTTATTTTTTTTTTTTTTTTTTTTTTTTTTTTTTTTTTTTGAGACAGAGTTTCTGTCACTCAGGCTAGAGTGCAATGTCACGATCTTGGTTCACTGCAATCTTCCGCTCCTGGGTTCAAGCAATTCTCCTGTCTCAGCTTCCTGAGTAGCTGAGACTACAGGCACACACCACTACGCCCAGTTAATTTTTGTATTTTTAGTACAGACGGGGTTTTAGCATGTTGGCCAGGATGGTCTCAGTCTCTCAACCTCGTGATCCACCTGCCTCAGCCTCCCAAAGTGCTGGGATTATAGGCGTAAGCCACTCTGCCCGGCCCCACTGTAGAAGGCTTCTGTGTGAACTCTCTTCGCTGGAGGGAATTCTCTCTGATCACTCAGCTAGTGCTTTAACTCCCGTTATCACTTTGACCTTGGAATGTTTGGTTTGCCTAGTTTAAATCTTACAAGAGTATTTGCCAACAGAATAAACGATTATAATAACACAGCCTCTGAACTTGACATAGGAGACACATCTGCAGAGTTTTTCCTTGTGTGGGTAGATAATGACTTGCATTTCATTCAGAAGGAACTGACTGTTTAACAAATGAGTTGCTGAAGGCGCCTCAGTTAACTCTCGTAACCACTAGTGTTTGTTAGTGCACTTAGACAAACTTGAGCATATTATCCAGATTCCTTACAGTATAAAACAAAGACAAATTCATAGTTTGTTTTATTATTCTTTCATTTCCCTTTATTGATTGTGTTTTTAAATTGCAAAAAGAATGCATGCTTGTTTTATTAAGAAAAATCATACAAAATATGTAAAGAAATATTTAGTAAACTGTCCTGTACTCTTAGACATCCTCAACTACCTTTCCCCATGGTAACTAAAGTTAACAAATTTTGTGTTTACACACTGCATACAGACATATATACATACTTAGGGAAATAAATATATGGAATTATGGAATATGGAATTATATCAATGTTAGCAATAGAATCATACTATACACATTATTCTGGATTTTTTTCCTATTAACAGTATGTCCGATGAAGATCAGTATTTAACTTAGTCTTTCAATGTTAACATGATATTCTTTGCTATGATTGGATGGGACATGACTGTCCCTCTATGAGACTGTTCGCCATAGAAGAACAGTCAAGACTATTTCCAGTTTTTGCCGCCATGAACAATGCTGCATTAATTATACTCGTGTAAATCTCTACATAATATTTTCTTCATAAACTAGCTTCTCAAAACTATAGAATTATTGATTCTTATGCTATGCTTATTTTTAATATTAATAGTGTCATTATTTTGCAAAATTTTGTCGTAGCTCTCTGTATTAGTCCATTCTCATGCTGCTATAAAGAACTGTCCAAGACAGGTAATTTATAAAGGAAAGAGGTTTAATTGACTTACAGTTCCACATGGTTGGGAAGGCCTCAAGGAACTTATAGTCATGGCAGAAAAAGAAAGCAAACACATCCTTCTTCACATGGCAGCAGGAAGGAGAAGAATAAACGCTGAGCAAAGCAGAAAGCCCCTTATAAAACCATCAGATCTCATGAGAACTTACTATCACAAGAACAGCATGGAGGCAACCAACTTCATGATTCAGTTACCTCCCACCAGGTCCCTCCCACGACATGTAGGGATTATGGAAACTACAATTCAAAATGAGATTTGGGTGGGGACACAGCCAAACTGTATGACTCTCACTCTTACCAACTTGAGAGGTTTTCCTGTATTCTTAGCAGCTCTAGACTTTTTTCTCCCTTTAGAATCTTAGACATATAATAGTAAAAATGGTATCTTGTTTATTTTAATTGGCTTTTCCTTGATTTACTCATGAGATTGAACCTTTTTCATACGTTCACTGACTATTTGCTTTTTTGCGTCTCTCAGTTGCATGTTTATGTCTTTTGCATATTTTTGATTAAATTGTTTACCTTTAGTTGTTTTTCTTTTTTTTTTCTTTTCTTTTCTTTTTTTTGAGATAGATTTTACTTTGTCACCCAGGCTGGAGTGCTGTGGCACAATCTTGGCTCACTATAGCCTTGACCTCCTGGGCTCAAGTAATGCTCCTGCCTCAGCCTCCCGAGTAGCTGGATCCACAGGCACATGCCACCACATGTAGCTAATTTTCTTGATTTTTTGTTGAGACAAAGTCTCACTATGTTGCCCAGGCTGGGTCTGGAACTCCTGGGTTCAAGCAATCCTACCTTCTCAGCATCCCAAAGTATTGGGATAGCAGACCCAAGCCACAAAGCCCAGCTTGCCTTTCTTCTAATTAATTTTTTTTAAGTTATGTGTGTTAATGATTACTATTTGTTTATCCTAAGTACTGCAGATAATTTTCCTAGCCCATCATTTATTTTTGGCGTTTATGATATGTTAATATACAGTTTAAAAATTTTTTAGTTCTATAAAGTCAAGTATGTCTCCTTTCTTTCACAGTTTCTGAGCTTTTGGTGTTTTTAATAAGCTCTGCCAGGTACAGGATTATGTTATCCTCTTGATTCCCTTAAAATAGTTATTATTTGCTGGGCGCAGTGGCTCACACCTGTAATCTCAGCACTTTGGGAGGCCGAGGTGGGCGGATCACGAGGTCAACAGATCGAGACCATCCTGGCCATGGTGAAACCCCATCTCTACCAAAAATACAAAAATTAGTGTAGTTGCACGCACCTGCGGTGGGAGGCTGAGGCAAAAGAATCACTTGAACCCAGGAGGCAGAGGTCGCAGTGAGCAGAGATTGCGCCACCGCACTCCAGCCTGGCAACAGAGCAAGACTCCGTCTCAAAAAAAAAAAAAAAGACTAAAATATAAAATAGTTATTATTTAACATTTTTACATTTAGATTTCCAATTCATCTGAAATTTAATTCTAGCATTCTTCAGATGTGTACCAATTATGTTGTTAACATTTTATTAGTCAAAACAGCCATTTCCCGCTAAATTTGAAATATCAACCAGCCATATACGTTGCAGGTGAGCCACAGCTACCTGGGTTGGTGGCGTGGGAGTAAAAAACTTTACCAAGACGTTGCAGGTAAAGAAAGACAGATTTATTAGAGAATGTAGTAAAATGTGTTGCAAGGGGGCAATGGGCAAGTCAGCATTTGGGAAGAAGCTGACTAAGGAAACAAAGGCTTGCTGGAGCTTTTATAGGACGGTTCTCAGCCTGATTGATAAAGCCGAGGTAACAGGAAGCTAACTTGCATTCTTCTGTCAGCCAAGGTGTTTGATAAATGGAGGCGTTTGATGATAAGCAGGTAGTTTGTGAGTTATGTGAGTTACCTGCGCAGGAGGGCCATATGCCCTGGGCCATAAAGAAAAGCAGACCTAAAACATATCTGCTGCTGCTTGTTGTTTATATGTTCTGGACTGTGAAGAAAGGCAGATTTCTAGCTTATTTGCTTTATCTCTTTGCTTTCCCCTGGTCCCATCAGCCTGACTCCTTTTCACAACATATTAAATTCCTGTAAATGCTCTCTGGACTCTGTATTCCATTTCATGAATCTGTCAGTTGATACTGTTGGTTGCCATCTATTTCATGACACTTGTCTTTGGGTTACGGCAAATATACCTTGATAACTTCGGAGGGATCACAACTACAATAATTTGGTTAGAGAAGGATCACATAAAGAAAAACAGATTGTCTTGAGATATTTGAGAACTAATTCTGTCAGTATATTTAAATTGAAAACTCAGCTGATGGGGAAATGAGTACTACTTATACCACAGTGCATTTATAGGCCATTATTTGTATATGATTAGCAAATGTATTATCCTAATGGAATTTTCGGGTTCCTACACATAGATCATTTTTTAATTTTTGTGTGTATTCTTCACCCTTAAATCTTGACAAGAAATCAGCTTTGAAATCTTAATGTGGCCCTATCTCTAGGAAAGAGTTCATTTGGTATGGAGTTCAAGCATCACTAATTTAAATAAACGTAGGAGAAATCACCATCTAAGAGAGTCTAGGAGAAACTGTCTTGGTACTGAGATATGAATTCATGATTATTTTTAAAATAAAAATTAATTTTCTAACTTTTAGAAACATGTAACTTCAGTCAGCCAACCAGATGCCTGATAACTAGAGGAATTTTAATTATCTACCTTGTTCACTAGCTAAAAGGGAATTCTAATTAAATATTAAAGATGATGTTTTAATTATAAAAATGTTTAATTAAATATAAAAGGTTCTTATTCTTAAGTAAAACATTTCTCTTGCAGTATTTGAGAATCACTAGATGTTTTTTAATTGAGAAAGCAAACGCAAATTTTGAACAATCCACCATTTGAATTAATTAGTAGAGTTCATATTAATGGGATTTTTTTTGGCTCTCTTTGAATTGACTCATGTTGGGGCTCAGCTAGATGACTCTTCAATGCCTAATTTTAAATTAACCTCTGCATATAATTAGAAATGATCCCTGCTCTTTTTCACTGAGCACTGGATATTTGATAGTTAACATTTTATCGAGAATTAGTCCAGGTCTACAGTCCCCTATCTACAATTTTGAAATCTAAAGAGTTCTGAAAACTTTAGGGCTTTTGAAACTCTTTGACAGCAAACTCTGACTTGATATTTATGGCCATTATCCCTCTTTATACATTTTGATACATATAATATATTTGTGTGCTTTAGGGTAGCTGCCCTAGGCACCACTTGGGTTGATACGTAATATACATTATAAGCACCATTTTCCCTTTCTGAAATTAAAAAAAAAACCTCAGCAACAAAATATATCCCTGGTTCCAGGGATTTCTGGTAAGAAATTATATAGAGTTATATTTGAGAAAGGCTCAGTGGTGCTTGCTAACCCCATTCTTTTTGTTATCATCATTAATGATAGCATTAAACACTATTTTATTTTATTTTATTTTATTTTATTTTATTTTATTTTATTGTTTGAGACGGAGTCTTACTCTGCCACCCAGGCTGGAGTGCAGTGGTGTGATCTTGGCTCACTGCAACCTCTGTCTTGTAGGTTCAAGCTATTCTCATGCCTCAGCCTCCCAAGTAGTTGGGATTACAGGCACACGCCACCACACCCAGATAATATTTTGTATTTTTAGTAGAGACAGGGTTTCACCTTGTTAGCCAGGACGGTCTCAATCTCTTGACCTCGTGATCCACCCTCCTCGGCCTCCCAAAGTGCTGGGATTGCAGGCATGAGCCACTGCCTGGCTTAAAAACTATTGATAGTGTCATTTATTGAGTACTTCCTGTGTTTAAAGGCATGACTCTAAACTGGGAGCTTGAAGCTGTCACTCTTCACATCCAGCCACATCACTACTTAAAGACAGTGCTGCATCGGCTACAGCTGGTATCCAAACCAGGAATTCTACTCCTGCTCTCTAGCTTTTATTTTTACTTCTACTATATATTTGTCCATGAGATTTTTTTTCTTCCTCCTTAGTACTCTGTTTTATTTCTGCAGTTTGGTGTTCTTTGTGGAAAATGGGATAAGAATAGTGGAATCTATGGAGGAATCCATGCATAATGTAGTTTGGTTGAGGTCCTTAAACTCTTATCTCCTTCCTGTGTCAGTTTTCTTATAAAATGGGATTCCCACACCAGCTCTGCCCACTTCACAGCATGAGTAGGAAGCTGTGATGAGATAATAACATATTTCAAAGCCTATTAAAGGGCTTTGCAAGGTTAATGTGCTCCATGACACATGCTACCTTTGACTTCATCCCTCTAAAAATCTTCCTAAAGCAAAGTAACTTCAATTCTAAAACACGGAAAGTATCAAACAATTCTGCAGTGCTTAATGTTCAGGCTTCTAAACAGAGGTTACCTAGAGGTGGACACTCAGAAAAGGAAAAGGATGAAAGCCAGGATGATGCTGAGGATGCCCTAAAATGCAGCCCTCAACTCTCATGACTTTTTAGAAACCCACCATCTTGAGAGAGTGTCGGCAGGCCTGCAGACCGGCAGTGGTTACATCAATAGTTAATGATGTTCGTCATGTAATTTGAGCCTCTAGTTTGTTTATGCTAGACCAACTTTATCCATACTCCAAACAAATTATCTCTTATAATTACCAGCCCGAAGATAAATCTCTAAATGTTTTTCTGATGATAGTGCTGTGGTTGGCAGGTGTTAAAAGTGCCTCCCAGGGACAAAGATTGAAGACGAGCTTGTTCCCACAAATCCTTCAGGCGAGTTTGTTGAGCTTTCTATCCCGCCATGTGCAAAGGAGCCTTGTATGGTGCCCTGTTAATGAAATCTAATAGGCAAAGGTCGTACATCTTTACAAAGAAAAATGCAAAGTTGGTATGTGATAAATGGGCTCCGTGGGGCTTAATGGACGTGATTTAGTGAAAAAAAAAAAAAAAAAACCTATGTTTAAACAGTCAGCTCAGTTGCTCGCTAACGTTTACACCTTAAATATCCCCTCACAGTCATTCTCCTTACCTGGTAGAATGATTAAATACAAAAATAAGCAGTCTGTGGGTTTTTAGTGCTCTAAACCAAAGTGATTGGTCATCTAATGTTAATGTTAAATGTTAACCACCAGAACAAACACTTTGAAACATTTAAAACAAAGCTGTAGGTCTTTAAATAAATCTTTGTTTAAAAAACTACCTAATTTAAATGTGCTGTTAACGTGTCCTAAAGGAAGAAGTCTTAGGATCCGTATGTTTTAATCACCGCTTGCAGAATACTAAGTAATGCATGCAAATATGCAGGGTTTTATCCAAAAATTTGTTCTGCTTAGAAATGCAAAAGTAAGTTAAATCTGGAATTATAAAGAGTTAAATAAATCAGATATTGTTGAATCGAATCACTGCTGGTTTTAGGAGAAGTTACCAGTTCATTTGCTGTAGTTGTACCGCTGAGCTAAGAGACAGTTCAATAAATCAACTCAAGCTTGATGGATTCTTCAATTCATTGAAATGAGTGCGTGGAAGAGAAAAGAAATCTCTTAGTATTCCCTCTTTGACAAAAGGGTATGCAAAGAGCCTGAATGGATGAATGGTTGATTAATTTTGCCAGAAATTTTCTTGACAGCAGGAAATATGTTTTTGCATTACTCTGTTTGCCTGGGATTTATTCGGTAGAATATGAATTATTGCATATAAATGTGTACCTGAGGCTATGTTGCTAGATAGCTCCTGGTACAGTTTCTGAATACGGGACCTGTAATATTTTTGTATGGTCTTACACTCCACACCCATATGCGTTGCCCTGCAGCGGTGTATATAAATTTCTGCTCTCCCTGATGTTAGCAGAATAGTCAAGCACTGCCGATGATTCAATATTGAGCTTGGTTTGAATGCTCATCTGTGCTTTTCTCAAGAAAGGATGTGGCTGGAGGCAACCAGCTGCCAGAGCTTGGTAACTCCTTGACTCATCAACCTGGCAGCTTCCTAATAAATAAACTCTTACCTGTAAATAAGGAAGAGAAGGTACAAGGGAGCCTCTTGTGCTTTCTGTACAGCAAGCCTACAAATGAGCACATTTCTCAGTTTTATCTCATTAAGAAGGGATATAGCTACACACGAAAAGACCTTGGCTGCTGTTGATGACAGCTGAACCCTGTGCGAACAAAAATAGGATAGCTTCTCCATTTACCATCTTATGCCTTTCCCATAAAGAAGGATTCTGTGCAACATAGGTGGCCTTTCCCAGGTCAGTGTGGGGGGGTAGGAAGGCTTGTAGTTCTCAAAACCTGTATAGTGCAATAGATAATACAATAATTGCTTCCATTTAGACCTCTTCTGCTGCCATGTTCAATTGCTGGAATTCTAGGAAGTCCCAAAATGAAGCCATGTACAAAGAAGTGCTTTATTTTCTCCCCACTTGCTGTGGTCTGAAAGTTTGTGTTGCCCTAAACTTAGAATGTTAAAATCCGAATCTCCAAAGTGATAGTATTAGGAGATAGAGCCTTTGGGAGGTGATCGTGTCATGGGGGATTAGTGCCCCTATAAGAGAGACCTCAGAGAGATCCTCTCCCTTTCTTTCACATAAGGACACAGCAAAAAGATGGTAGCCTATGAATCAGGAGGCAGGTGCTCCTCAGACTCTGAATCTATCAGGATCTTGATCTTGGACTTTCCATCCTCCAGAACAATGAGAAATAAATTTCTGTTGTTTATAAGCTATTCAATTTGTGGTATTTGCTTATTGCAACCTGAATGAACTAACGCACCATTCATAAGTTATTTACCTTCTGTTCATTTTGTTTTCCCTCTAGAGGTTTATACTGGAACATCCTTTCTTTTAGATACAAGACCAGAAATTATCTATAGCATAAAGCATGTCATGACATTTTGCCTAATTTTACTTTACGTATTTTTTTCACACGCCCACAATGAGTCTCTTAAAAGCATAAGAATGCTTATACTACTTCTGCAAATAAATATATAGAAAAAGTATCCCTTTTAAAATTTTGAATACACACACACAGACACAGACACTCACACACACCCTCTCCTAAGCTCTGAGGCTGAAAAGTATTTGCAGCAGCTATCCAAATTTGGCATTTCGTATTTTCTCCTCAGATTACAGTAAGAGAATGAAAAATGATTAAAAGACAATGTTAAGTGAAATAAATTTCCCTGTATGTTCGTATCAGATATGATGTTCAACTTCAAATGAGAACAAATGGCACATGTAAGTAGACTAGAATAAAGCTTAGAAGATTTGGGTTCCAGTTCCTGCTCCAGCATCAAATAACTATGTATGATATTGGGAATAATTTTGAAGCTTTTGAGCTTCAGCTTTCTCATCTGTTAAATGGGTGTCACCAATTTTTATCCTACCACCAGCTAGAGAATTGGTGGACATCAATCAAGATTATTTTGATCACACATAGAAAAGCCAATATTGTTCTATGGACATAAAATTTTACTTTGTCTTTAAGTATAGTAACACTTTTAAGTTTTGATTCTTCGTATATTGTAATATTAACCCTTGTTTGATGGAAGCTTCCTAGGCTGGTGCAGCCTAATAAGTGACCCTAAAGTCTTCCATGGTCAGCCTTCCAGTTACTCCTGCTGTTTCCCTCATCCTGGGCCTTTAGGAGTCCAGCTGGTGGGCGCCCCAGTTCTTTTGGTATCTCCGTAACTTAATTTGCAGCCACCATGGGGCTAGCTGCTAGTCATGACTAGGAAAAAAAAAAAAAAACCCAAACGATCTTCCTCAATAAAATGTGGGAGACTTTGCTTCTAAAATATAAAAAAAGTAATAATTTGGAAGAAAAGCTTTTCTCTTGATGCAGCCTTTGCTCCTGCAAATGTTCACTTCTCTGATTCTAATCAGTAGGCTTTCATAAGTTGTGACTTTATCTCTCTGTTCTTGAGTTGTAAGTGACAGAAATTCAACTGAATTTTGCTTAAGGAAAACAACAAACTAACTCCTCTGTTGATAATGCAGAAGATCTAGGGCTTCTGATGCCCTTGGACTGAAACTCCGAGTGTGCCATCAGGGTTTGCCTTTTTGCTCCATCCTCTTGCCTCTGTTTCTCAGTGTTGGCCTCATTTTCAGGGACGCTCCTCTCTCCATGACTCCCCAAGATGGCTCTGGGCAGCTCCAGGTTCGCGTGATCCTAAGATCTCAGTGCCTCAGAGGAACAGGGAGCTTCACAAAACCCCTGAGGAGTCTTTGAGTAGCCTCTCTTGGGTCACATGTTATTCCTGAAACCATCACTGTGGCCAGAAGGATGGAGCAGTTTGGCTAGGCCTGGGTCATCCGCCACACCTGGAGCTCAGGTTAGGGGGAAGGAGAGACCCGTGTCAGCCATTTGAAGTTGGAAGGATTCCTCCCGAAAAGGGGCTAACAGACAAAAATGCATCTGTCCGTGACAATCTAAACTCATTTTTCAACTGCTATTTCTAGTATTCCAAGGACTTGGCTGGCATTTTATATGAACTATCTCATTGAATCTTTTTGATAATTATGTAGTAGGTATGATTATTTCCATTTTCAGATGCAGAAACCATGGCTTCGAGGCTAAGTAACTCACCTAAAATTGTGTAATGAGAAGTGGCATAGCTGAGAGTCACACAGAAGTCTGTCTCATTTGAGCTAGAGGGTCTTCATGGCATCCCTATCTCACCATCTTTTTTCTTGTAGGTGCAATAATTTTAAAATGTAAACTTTTTTGGTGGCGGGGGTGCTTGTATCACCTTCTCTGTCTCTGATTTGAGACAGAGATTATCTTACCTCCCCTACTTTCTGAACATCTTTCCATTTTAGAATTATTAAGTCATCGAATATCGGAACTGGAAGGCACCTTAGAAACATCTACTTAGCCCCTCGTTTCCATAGAAGGAGGGAAGACCTTCTGTGGAACCTCCAGGGATGACCTTTTTGTGGACTTCTGAGTGATTGAATGCGCCAGATCTGGAAACACAAATCGACTTGTTTTCCTAATGCCCATACTTGAGTAGCCATTCCATTGAATAACCTGAATCCCCTACATAGAAGGCCTTCAGTAAACACTGTTCTTTTATAATCAAACTAGCTTTTGTCTACAGGATTATTGAAATCATTAACATTAGCCGTCTTTCAGAAAAAGAAAACTGAAAACTTTTAAGGAACAGACTACTTTAAAAAAAATCTTTATGGATCGCAAAGTTAATAACAGGGAAAATTCTTAAGAGTAAAATGACACTTACTATATTTTACTGTTCTGTGAATTGTGTGATGATTAGGGAAAATTAATGAATTATCTTACCTTTGATAATGTACAAAGTTCATAGGACCAAGTGCTATGGCTCACGCCTGTAGTCCCAGCACTCTGGGAGGCCAAAGCAGGCAGATCACTTCAGCTCAGGAGTTCAAGTCCAGCCTAGGCAACATAGTGAAACCCTGTCTCTACAAAAAATACACAGAAAATTAGCCAGGCTTGCCTGTAGTCCCAGCTTCTTGGAAAGCAGAGTTGGGAGGATCACTTGGCTCCCGGGGGTCAAGGCTGCAGTGAGCTGTGATTGTGCCACTGCACTCCAGCCTGGGTAAGAGTGAGACTCTGTCTCAAATAGATGAATGAATGAATCTGTGATTTTATGATGATTGCAGACACTATATAGCCAAGGAATGAAGTCATCTATCTGTGGCCTGGAATAAGCTGTGTTGGTGTGTAATAGAACTTCAGTCCGTGAAGATGTTGCTGTCGGTTTTCTGGATGTTGGGGTGCTGCTGTCTTGTGTCTGTTGGGTGGTACTGGGGGAGGCTGAGTACTGTGATGCAGGAGCAAGAACCCATACCTGTGGCTACTCAGGCAGAAGACTGATCTCTCTCAGTGGGTAGAAAAATGACTCTACTGTTATTTCCCCAAGTAACCAGATGCCTAACTACTTTCAGAAATTTTAAAATGTTGATATAAATGGCAGCAATGGAGACGAGAAGCAGATGTCCAGTTCTGTTTTGTGAAGTATTTTTGTAAACTCCTCTTTCCCCCTTGCTAAGAGAAATTGGTCGTCTTATCAGTGGCCTTTTAGAATGAGAGTGAGAACAGAGTTGAGAATAATGGAGGAAAATCAGGGAGACAGATACAGACAAGACAGACATGAAATCTTGTACTCATGAGCCAGGTTTAGGGTCCAGTGTCTACTTCTGTCTCTCATTCAATCCAACTCAGAAGGAGCTGTCAGCAAGAGACGTGCTTGAAGCTGGGAATAGTGAAGACCCACTTTGGGTCTTACTAATGTGGCGTCTCAAGCCCCAGGAAAAACCAGACACAGACAAACTATACAACCTAGACACTACACATTCTTAAATTCATTAGGTCTGCTGACCAGAGACTGTGGACAACGCGTGGCTTGTCTTTGCAGCTGTATAAGAAATAAGGAATCTTTAGCAGTTGCCTGATTCTGCATTAGAGTAAATGAAAGGCAACAAAAGCATGATTCAAAACACATGTCAAAAACCAAGCCAAATGTGGGCAGGTGGTGAGGACAGATTTCTTACAGTTCTAGATCATGACAGACAAAGAGAAGATTGCCTTTCCCCAGAGAATATGTGTTATTTTGTTTTATTTTGTTTTGTTTTTGAGATGGAGTCTTGCTCTGTTGCCCAGGCTGGAGTGCAGTGGTGTGATCTTGGCTCACTGCAACCTCTGCCTCCTGGATTAAAACCATTCTCCTGCCTCAGCCTCCCGAGTAGCTGGGATTACAGGTAATGGCCACCACACCCAGCTAATTTTTTGTATTTTTTAGTAGAGATGGGGTTTTGCCATGTTGGCCAGGCTGGTCTTTAACTCCTGACCTCAGGTCAGGCACAAGCCACCACACCTGGCTGAATATGTCTTAAGTGTAATTTTCTATGATGTAAATGCATGTATCCAGGTCCCTTAGAGGATTTGATGTTTGCTAGTGGTAGGAGCAGCAGGGGGTCTGAATAAAAAGGTTTGACTCCTTTACTATAAGCAAAGGAGGTTTGCTTTGATCACTAACAAAATGTAATTGCAAGCCACTCTTCTTTTTTTTTGTTTACAGTTTATTACATAAATAATACATGAATTTGGTCACACTGTAAAGGAATCTAAATAATGCAGACAAAGCTCAAGGCCTTTTTATTCCCTCATTCAAATATCAGTTCCTTTTCTAAATAGTAAGTGTTATCAATTTTTCTAAATACCAGTTCCTTTTCTTGTATTTTTTGGTAGAGATGGGGTTTTGCCATGTTGGCCAGGGTGGTCTTTATTCCCTCATTCAAATACCAGTTCCTTTTCTAAATAATAAGCGTTATCAAGAGGTATAAATTTTTCTAGAATTTTCTCCTTGCTCTTTTTGGTATGTAATAGAAAGTTATAATTTTGTGTTGTAAATTTAAAGAATATATATTTATTGTTCTTGCTGGGCATGGTGGCCTGCAATCCCAGTACTTTGGGAGGCCAAGGTGGGAGGCTCACTTGAGTCCAGGAGTTCCAAGACCAGCCTGGGCAACATGATACCCTGTCTATACAAAAAATTTTTTTTTAAAATTAGTGGTGTGTGCCTGCAGTCTCAGCTACTCAGGAGGCTGAGGCAGAAGGATCGCTGGAGCCTGGGAGGTCAAGGCCACGGTGAGCTGAGACCTTACCACTGTACTCCAGCCTGGGTGACAGAGTAATACCCTGTCTCAAAAAGAAAAGAAAAAAATAGAGAGGGAGAGAGGAAGGGAGTATATGTTTATATTGTGTGTGTGCATTTCTTGCTTTTTCTCCACATAATAATGTAGCAGCAAATATGTATCTCGTTTTAGTTTTTCATAGCATAAAGAAATAGGAAAGATGAAAGCTCCATTGCTCATTAAACTATTTTCTGAGAGAGGTTGCATGGCAAGCCACTGTTCTGTTCTTCTGTTGCCATATTCTCAGTTTGAAATCATTTCTTCTATCGTATTAAGATCCTGCGTTCTACTTAGATAAGTTCCACACTCTCTGGGTTCCTCATTTTGCAAAAGAGAGATGTTAAGCATATTCAGTGTTTCCTTCCAGATTGACTCATCTCTTTTGTCTTTTTTTTTTTTTTTTTGAAATGGAGTCTCGCTCTGTCACCCAGGCTGGAGTGCAGTGACACAATCTCAACTCACTGCAACCTCGGCCGCCCGAGTTGAAGCAATTCTCCTGCCTCAGCATCCGGAGGAGCTGAGATTATAGGCGCCTGCCACCACGCCCAGCTAATTTTTGTGTTTTTAGTAGAGATGGGGTTTCACCATATTGGTCAGGCTGGTCTTGAACTCCTGACCTCATGATCCACCTGCCTTGGCTTCCCAAAGTGTTGGGATTACAGGGGTGAACCACCACTCCCAACCCTCTCTCATCTTTTGTTTCAGGGGTAGAACCTCTCCTTTTTTTATGGCTTCTAGCAGTGCTTACTACTCAACATATGGTACACAGACCAGCAGCACAGCCATCACCTGGGAACTTGTAGAAATGCAGAATCTCAGGCCCCCACAATCAGAATCTGCATTTTAGCAAGAATCCCGGGTGATTTGTGTTTAAGTTACAGATGTGTGGGTTAATATATCTTGTGACTCAAAATCACAAGATTATATATAAATTTGTTTTATGGGTGAGGAGATAGAGCTGTACACTTACCTCTGATAGTAGAAGCTCACTTAACTGATCTTCCCTTAACTAATGTACTGAACTAAATGGCAGTCTCCATTCTACGCTGTAACACATACTCACTGATAACCTTAGCTGAATGCTGACAGCCAGCTAAAAGCTCTCTAGAATGAACAGGTATGTACATATGGATTAGCTGCATATAATGTTTGCCAAGTATCAGCTGTGTTTGCTCCAAACCTATTTAGATCAATTGTACATGCTAATATAATTACACAATCTTGAATAAACTGATGAAATAGGAATAAGATAGTTATTTCTAAGATTAATGCTTTGGAAAGACAAGAAAATGGAATGAAACATGCTCTCAAGAAAAAGACGCTCTCAGATTAGTATAATACAGCTATAAAAACTGGCAGAAGGAGTCTGTGTTCAGATTTTTTTTACATATGTCTAAGTTTTCATTCCTCATTAAGGAAACTGAAATTAGAAATTGAAAATTATATTTCATACGTATGACTGTCACAAAGACATTGGAAAGCTCCTGTAAACCCATGCTTTTAAATATTTTAAAAGAAAAAAATATTTTAAAAGCCCTTGGTCCTACGTGAAAAGATTATAAATGGATGCATTATTTTATGTTTGAATTCAAATAAGATTGTTATTTTATAATAAAGCATTTCTTTTTAACAGTTTACCTCTTTAGCCAAATTTTTAATTAACCAATGCCCTAATCATATCAGCTAATATGAAAATATACAGTAGAAGGATTCTCTGTATTGCCTTATTTCTAACAAGCCAAAGTAGAAGCAAGAATTTTATGCCTTAATGGCCTTTGGTTTTTTTTGTTGTTTTTGTTTGTTTGTTAGATAGGAATCTGAGGCTCAGAAAAATGAAATATTTTTCTTTCCATCGGAATATGGTTCTCAAATTGGGGTCCCCAGACCAGCCACATGAGCATCAGAGCTTGTAGAAATAATAGCCCCAGGGCCGGGCGCGGTGGCTCACACCTGTAATCCCAGCACTTTGGGAGGCCGAGGCGGGTGGATCACAAGGTCAAGAGATCAAGACCATCCTGGCCAACATGGTGAAACCCCGTCTCTACTAAAAATACAGAAAATTAGCTGGGCATGGTGGTGGGCACCTATAATCACTTGGGAGGCTGAGGCAGGAGAATTGAGCCCAGGAGGCAGAGGTTGCAGGGAGCCAAGAACATGCCACCATACTCCAGCCTGGAGAAAGAGCGAGACTCAATCAATCAGTCAATCAATCAATAACAGCCCCAGACCTACTGAATCAGAAACACTAGAAGTGGTGCCCAGGTGTCCATATTTTCAGAAGCCTTGTAGATGATTCTTGAGTTCAGCTAAAGTTTGAGGATCATTGACTTAGATCACATCCTAAAGAGAGCACCTAGAGAACCCATTTCTCTGCTGTGCTACCTGATTCATTTATCCGATACTTTCTCCAAACCTGAGAGTTCTTTTAATCAGAAATTCTATAGCTGCCACAAAGAGGTTTGAAAGTTCTTTATTTAAACAATGGCTGCATTACTCCATTTAAACAATGGCTGCAACAAAAGAATCTTAGGGGGAAAAGGACTGTTTCTAATGGACATAAGATAGAAAGGTAATCTCTAAAGTGTCCCTGAAAATTGATTATTCCAATACACGAATTGACAAATAAACTTACTGTTACTGGAATTGTAGCTGTTGAGTCTTGCTGCTGCTGGCTACCAAGTATTGAGGGCTGATCGTGTGAGAGAGCCTAAGCTAAATGTTTTATACAGTCTCTTTTTATAAGTAGGTTATTATACTCATTTTCCAAAGGAAAGAACTGAAGCTTAGCCTAATTAAGTAACTTGCCTGAAGGTACAGCAATAACAGAGTGTGGAGCTAGGCTGTGAATCCTGGGATGCTGTATTCCAAAGCCTGTTCTTTTAAGCACTATATTTTATTATCTGCTCATTTGAAGATGTTAGGGCTACTTATTTTAAAAACACACATATGCAAATATGAACCAAGGTTTTGGAACTTATATTTTTCCCCAGTGACTACCAAAGTTCAGTCATTGACTAGAGAACAGAAACTGCAATCACTGATGTTGAAACTATGTCTGGACAATACAAATTGAAAATTGTTTTATATCAGTGTAGACTACGGTTCTCCACCCTACCTGCGCATTAATCAGTGGACCTCCTTGAAAAATAGACTGATGCCCAGTCCTCAACCCTTAAGCCAATTAAGTTTAAATCTCATGGGGTGGGCTGTGAATACTTTTTTTTTTTTTTTTAATGGCTTCCTGGTTATTCTAAGGTATAGCCAGGACTGAGAATGGGTTGAGATGTGGACATGTCGGTTTTGATAATTCAGACCCAGAAATGGGTTTTAATGGATTTTGATGAGTTTTTCCACATAGCCTCAGTTATTAGGCAAGGATGCTGGTAGCCTGTTATCAGGCAAGAATGCTAGCCATTCACTGAACAGTTGCAATGCCCCAGGAGTGTGGCATGACATGGCTGTACCCTCAAATATCTGCCATATTTTAGATTACCATTATGGAGTTAAAAGATACATGTTTCAGGAATCCTAAATATAAGATAAAATGCCCTGTTTAAGGCCAGGCGTGGGGGCACATGCCTGTAATCTCAGCACTTTGGGAGGCCAAGGGGGGCGAATCACCTGATGTCAAGAGTTCAAGACCAGCCTGGACAACATGGTGAAACCCCATCTCTATCAAAAGATACAAAAATTAGGTGGACATGGTGGCGTGTGCCTGTAGTCCCAGCTAGTTGGGGAGGCTGAGGTGGGAGGATCACTTGAACCTAGGGGTGGAGGTTCCAGTGAGCTGAGATCGTACCACTGCACTCCAGCCTGGGTGACAGAGTGAGAACCTGTTTCAAAAAAAAAAAAAAAAAGAAAGAAAGAAAATGCCCTGTTTACCCATTACTGAGTTGGAATAATGGTACAGCTTTGCTTGGCAAAAAAAGGCAGGCAGGAAGGAGGGAGGAAGGACGGACGGACTCTGGAAAATACCTAGGTAAACTTCATTTTCCTGGAATAGGAAGTAGATGTTTTGTAAAATCTTGGCTCTTTCTTTTAAACCATCCTGCTGTTTTCTTTGTTTAAGAGAATCAAAATGTGGTTTCATTTATAAGCACACCGATCTCAACTAAAAGCCAATTGATGGAAATATTTCCTTTTTCCTGGCTTCAAACAATGAAATATTTGACCAATTAATAGACACTGTTCATGTAGATGCTCACCATCCCTGATTTATATTTATAGTTCTCCTACCTGTTCAACCAGGCAGAATTAACCATGTGTCTTGCTTTATGTAGTAAAATTTCTGAAAAAGTTGAGTGTGACTTGAATTGTTTTTTAAGTTCATGACTCTCCCGCTATTTCTCTCTAAAACCATGGTTCTTAACTGGGGTGATTTTGACCCACAGGGGACAAGTTTAGTTGTTACAACTAGGGGAGAGAATTTGCTACTGGCATCTAGTGAGTAGCCAGATATGCTGTCAGCACCCTATAATGCGCAAGACATGCCCACAGCAAAGAATTATCCAGCCCCAAATGTCAGTAGTGCCAAGGTTGAGAAACCCTGGTCTAAAGTTATTACTTTTTATCTGTTATCAATTTAGATGTTTGTTCTGTATTTGGCTAGCTTAGGGCCCTTCTATATATCACCCTTGCATAAAATGATAACAATTAAATTACTACTCTTTTTCCACCAGAGTGAGCCCAGGTATTATTCTCTGCCTGGAGGGCTGGGTCTGTAGAACATTTCAAATTTGTATTTAAAGCATTTTAATGCCCCAGAGATGGTACTAATAGCAATGGAACTTCGACAGTTACAGTGGAGATTTGCGCTTCTGAAGACCTCAGGGGCCAAAAAGAGAAAAACTCTCATGTTGACCTGAAAGCGTAAAGATGAAAGAGGCTTGGCTGCTTTTTCCTGGGTTGTTTAGATGGTACAATGTATTTTCGATTGATTCAGCGTAATTTTCATTCTCTAAGCTTAACACTTTCATAGATTTGTTTTATCACTCCTCTTTTTAATATCCTTCTTAATTGGTGCATAAAATAAAAATTAACATGAAAATAAAAGTTAACTAAATGATCTCACTATACTTACTTTTGCAAGCCTCATGGCTCTCCCTACGACTAGGCTTGGTTGGTTGGAACTAAAATGAGGCTTTGGGAAATTATCTGATGAGCGTACATGTGTGTATGTCAGAATGTCTGTGCGTGTGCCTTTGTATGCATGTTGCACCTCCGTGCTTGGTGTCTGAAGTACCCACCTACAGGTTCATCTGCTCAGCACCCCTCTTCTAGGAAATAACTGTCACCCACCACCTTTGTTATAACTGGTGTCGTGTTTGTGTTTTGTGGTCTTTCCAATTCACCTCCATTGTTTTGCCCAGGGATAGGCACCCAACCCAAGTAGGAACAACCAGAGTTCTTTTTTCAGGGTTTTCACACTGCTGATCAAAAGGGAGTCGTGACTCCCTGTGCAAGGTCTCCACAGGGATGCTGCAGCCACGTGGTTCCCGCCATGGAGAGGTTGCTGGTTGGCCGCAGGACAGCAGGAAGCAGCCAGAAGAGGATGGAGAGGCAGGAGGTCCTGCACGTCCCTGGCAATCCCTGCCCTTCCCGCAGTATGTCCTCAGCCCTTCTTGGCTTCTGTGGGAACAGTCCCCAGATCCTGCTGACTTGCTTTCTCTACTTAAATCAGTGATAGTTAAGTTTCTTTGACTCATGACAGACAGTCACGACAGCACAGTGTCCTTACCTGAAGAGGAATTCCTCTAGCTCCTCAAACACAGCCATCTCCAAACTAAAGTAAAACTACAAACCCCAGAGTGTATCTGTTTTCAGGAGGGGGTTTCTGGTAATTAGCTTAGATTGCAACAAATGGTACACACAGACTGCCGGCTCTGCGTGTGGGCTCCAAGATTGGTGTTTACCCTCTTATATTCCAATTTAAGAATGTCATAAAGTTTATCAGTGAGCCAATGGAAACGAGCAAGAACAGGTAGATGGGTGGTGAAAGGTGTGTGCCTTGATGGATAGGTTTTTCTTAGACTTCAAAAATAATTAATTACTTTCATTTGGTTGATAGCAAAGGGGGCACAACCATATTCCCCACTTAAGCTTGGCGATGGTTGGGTATTTTTAGCAAATCAATTGTCAGCAGAAAGGCTTCATTAGACCCATCAGGATATCTGCCCATGAAGAACAAGTCCCAAACTGTACTGACAGTTTCCTTGAGCCAAAATGATGAAGCACCTCTGACAAGAGCCATATTGTGCTCCCCATGCTAGGAGCGTGAGGAACAAAAGAGACAGTTTGATCTTTATTTGGTCAGGTTAATATTGACACAGCTTAGAGAAAGCAGAAGTGTGTGCAGTGCACACGTGCAGCAAGTGCTCTGGAGACTCGCCTGGTGGTTTCCATAAATCAGAAAGGGGAACCCAGAGAGGAAGGAAGGTTTCCTGCTTTCTCGAAATGGCTCAAACTAGATGATTTATTTTTACAAAGGAAAGTAAATAAAGTCATCAATGTTCAGGCTCATGGCTCAAAACAAGCCAACAGGGACTTTTTTTTTTTTTTTACATCCGTACATAATTACGGAAATAATTCATTATTATTATTTTTATTTAGGAGCTAGAGTGTAGCCCGGGTTCTACTATTTCAAAATTAGAGCATGCCTAATGAGCAGGGTTTTCATTACATGTGTGTCTTGAATTATTCATTCCCATATAGAAAACCTTATAAACTTTCAGAAGTAAAAGGAGGCCCTTAGAGGAAACAGCAGTCTAGCCCTTTCCTCACCAAGCACTTAAGTTCATACAGTGGAGAAAAGTTTTCCTGATTATGGGTCTGTCCTTAAAGAAAATGTAAATTAGGCTGTTGGTTAATGAGGTGATGACTTACTTGTCTTTAATTCGTTGTGTAACTCCCCTGTCCAAGTCTTCTGTCTATTATTAACTACTTCTAAGAGTGCCTGGAACCACTCTTATTCCGGGCCCGACTCTGTTCATCTAACAGTGTTTTGTTTTGTTTTGTTTTGTTTTGTTTTTGTTTTTTTCTCTTGAGACGGAGTTTCGCTCTTGTTGCCCAGGCTGGAGTGCAATGGCGCGATCTCGGCTCACCGCAACCTCCGCCTCCTGGGTTCAGGCAATTCTCCTGCCTCAGCCTCCTGAGTAGCTGGGATTACAGGCACACGCCACCATGCCCAGCTAATTTTTAGTACTTTTAGTAGAGACGGGGTTTCACCATGTTGACCAGGTTGGTCTCGATCTCTCGACCTTGTGATCCAACCGCCTCGGCCTCCCAAAGTGCTGGGATTACAGGCTTGAGCCACTGCGCCCGGCCTGTTTTGTTTTCTAGTATAGAGTCTTACTCTGTCACCTAGGCTGGAGTGCAGTGGCATGATCTCAGCTCACTGCAACCTCTGCCTCCCAGGTTCAAGTGATTCTCCTGCCTCAGCCTCCTGATTAGGTAGGATTACAAGTGTGAGCCACCACGCCTGCCTAATTTTTGTATTTTTAGCAGAGTTGGGGTTTCACCATGTTAGCCAGGCTAGTCTCGAACTCCTGACCTCAGATGGTCTGTCCAGCTTGGCCTTCCAAAATGCTGGGATTACAGGCATGAGCCAACAACAGTGCTTCTTTATGGAAGAAAGGATGAGATGGGAAAAAATGGGAAAGCATTTTAACTTGCTTATTTGAGATTTGCCTGGAATCAGCCCACTTCATTTCAAGAAGTTCTTTTTGTATGTGTCTGCGTGACGGTCTTGCTCTGTCACACAGGTTGGAGTGCAGTGGTAGTGTCTCAGCTCACTGCAGCCTCCACCCCCAGGCTCAAGGGATTCTCCCACCCCAGTTTTCCCAAATAGCTGGAACCATAGGCGTGTACCACCATGCCTAGCTAAGTTTTTGTATTTTTAGTAGAGATGGGTCTCACCATGTTGCCCAAGCTGGGCTCGAACTTCTGAGCTCCAGTGATCTGCCCGCCTCAGCCTCACAGTGCTGGGATTACAGGCACGAACCACCATGCACAACCTGATTTCAAGAAGCTCTTAACCTGATTTGCATTCAGATGAATTATCTCCCAAACACTTTCTCTTTCCCTTCATTAAAGATATGCTTATAGGAGGTAATATTTGTTCCATGACAAGAAAGCAGTGATTTTCAGTTTTCAATAAACATGTTATCATTATCTCCCTCTCTGTTCTTGAATTTTTCAACTCAAATGAGGGCCTTACAAGAGCTTTTGCTTGAAGGACTCTTGATTTTGTTTTGTTTTTCCATATTTACGCTTAACTGAAATCAAAGCATTTGCATTTGCAGATGGGTGAGATTATCGTGATTGCCTTTGATAGCTGTACCTTAACAAGAGGACTTCGTTTTTGCAGTCTTCTCCTGTTAAGAAACCCGCTAAGTTGGCAGGGGGTTGGAGGGGGGAAGCCCATTTAGCCCTCTACTCCCCTCTGGCAATTCTAATTTCTAGTTTCTCTTGAGTTTTTGAACATAGCTTATATTGAGAGCATTTTGGATAATACGATTTGTACATACTGAATGGTAAAGCAGGCTTCTTCCATTGCTTGTGTGTTTAAGCTACCACAGCAAGACAGTCTACATGAGGATACTTCTGGATTACCAGTGATTATGCCACATCTCCTGTTTTCCCATGCATTTCCTGTGTACACTTGCATGCCCAACTTTTCAAAAGTACATATTACTGCAAGAATATCACAACAGTCGTCTTCACAGAAGTTTTGAGGGTTTTCAACTTTAGGCTCTATAGTTAACAGTCGCCCTACAATTCCATTTTATACAACAGATGGAAAACTGGAAATTTCTCACAAAGCATGGTCACGCTGGATCTTCAAAAGATGTGAGAAGCACGTTATTTTTAGCACTTGTCAAAATCAAGGACGTTGCCTGCTTACCTATAGTGACAAGAGAGAACCAACATGAAATTGAAGTGAATGGAGTTTTTTATTAAAAACTGAATTAATAATGTATTTGATAAGGAGGGATCTTCTCATTTAAGGATAACACAGGCGAAAACATGGGCTCTGAAGTCAAACTCACCTGGGTTTGAGTCCCATTTGTCACACATGCATGCTGTGTGGCATCAGTTACTTAACCTTCCAGAGCCTCCATTTTCTCAATGCAAAGCAGAGACAATGTTCCGTCTTACAGGGGCATCTTAAAGTGTAGATGAGATGATACAAAGTACTTAACAGAGCACTTAATGCAGAGGCAATACTTAATTATGTCAGGCAATATACTATTGACGTCAATGAAAATTATTTTGGCATTTTTATGTGCTGGATATTCATGTACATATTGTAGTAGTTTTAATTTTCACAAAATATTTTCACAAAACGGCTCCCTATTTAGCTATAAAGAATGATGATATGTACTGTCTGACTTGCTTTTCAAAATATAATGTCTAATACAGTTTTAATAGACCCAGTGGATTTTTACTACTATGATATCTTGGCTGCCTCATAAAAACAAGAACAATAGAGTGTAGGCCAAGTGTGGTGGCTCAAGCCTGTAATTCTAGCACTCTGGGAGCCTGAGATGGGAGGATCACTTGAGGTCAGGAGTTCAAGACCAACCTGGCCAACATGGTGAAACGCCGACTCTACTAAAAATACAAGAAAAAAATAAATAGCAGAGTGTGGTGGCACATGCCTGTAATCCCAGCTGCTCAGGAGACTGAGGCACGAGACTCATTTGAACCTGGGAGGCAGTGGTTGCAGTGAGCTGAGATCACACTGCTGCACTCCAGCCTGGGCAAAGAAGAGAGATTCTGTCTCAAAAATTAAAAAGAACAATAGAATGTAAATAAATGACATCTGGGAAAAACATGGAAAATGTCTTTGCCTACCAATTAAATAGTGTACGAAAAACAGAATAAATAAAATCTCTTAATGTATGCATTTTGTGTTCTCATAAATCATTTTCCTGTCAAAATTATCAGACTTTATTATTGCTGAATTTATTGCTGAATGTTTTAAATATCATAATGGAATTTTGGTAGCATAAATCATAATGCTTTCAAGTTAGAACATTTGTGCACATACCTCAGCATTTTTTTATATCTTGATTTTAAAAAAATAGCCCTCATTCTAGAAATAAATCCATGCAGAGTATAAATGTCAAACTGTACTCTTAAATTTCAGTACCTCAGCAGTCCAGGCTGGCCGCTGTGCTTGCAGAGTGTTAGGAATCGTCACACTGTGTAAGACTCGCTGTTCTCAAAAATGCAGCTGTACATCCTGATGTTTTAATCTTGGTAATTATTTTTATCTACAAGCGTTTTACCTACAAGTGACACCTATTCACTTGATTTTTCCATTTCCTGCCCCCCCCAAAAAAAAAAAATCAGCTATAACAAATCTGGGAATTGCTTGTCCCTAATATTAGAAAATAATTTATTCTTAATAAAAGTCTTAATATATTTTATCTGTAATTTGTTAGGAAGACGACACTATAATATGTATAGTCCAGAAGGCTTGACCTATGTGGGAAGTATTAGCACCAGGAGTAAAATTCACTGAAGATCATATGGCCTTTGGAGGTGAAACAGTGCCGATGATGAAAAAGACTATTCATTGTGATTTAGCTGATGGCAAAATCAGTATACATTTTCTTAATGCTTTAAAAGCTATTGTTTGTATAGTGGCAAACAGAAGCTCATTCACTGAGTCTTAACCTGGAAATAAGGAGAGAAAATTTGATAATGAGATAAACACTCACTTATCAGTAGGTATTATACCTTACATCATTTTTAAATGACTTTGCTTCATATTTAACTTTGTGCAACTTCCTCCATCATCTCACACCTAAGAATTTTACATGTAAATCACTTAAATGACTTAAAGATGTGTGTGATTATTATTTGAAAGTTCACATATATTATAGAGAACATAAGGCAAAAATCATAATAACCAGTCCCCACAGACAGAATCTTGCAAAAGTACTTTGTGAGTCACATTCATCCCATAAATCCTGAGAATGACCTAAAAAAAATCAGAAGAGGATAGAAACTTAATGTTTAATGTTTACTATATGTCAGGCACTTGACCAGTCTTTTATATATGTTCTTAATTCT